>NC_058419.1:124019926-124048735 GCF_002201575.2 Neomonachus schauinslandi
GATAGATGGTAGATAGATGGATAGATTACACATAGATATGACAGATGGTAGATAGAACAGACATGTGATATAGGATACATATGATAGATAGGTATAACAGATAGATGATAAATGACAAATAGATGGTAGAGGTAGATCAACATGATAGATACATAATAGATGATACAGAGATTTGTAGATCTTTATAATCATTCATAAGATATGTATATATAAAATTATGTA
Source organism: Neomonachus schauinslandi (assembly GCF_002201575.2). NCBI lineage: Eukaryota > Metazoa > Chordata > Mammalia > Carnivora > Phocidae > Neomonachus > Neomonachus schauinslandi. The sequence continues at coordinate 124,020,149 of NC_058419.1, forward strand.
ATTATGCATATGTAAAAGATGGAATTAATATATATGGATATATGATAATATATGTGTACATATATAGATAACATGTGCATAAGTCCATATGAATCAATTACATATTGTATACACAGATGCATAATGACATCATTTAAATCTGTGTATATAGATGTGTGCAGTTTACATGTATGTATAAGTGCATATACACACATTGTCAAACCCATCCACCCCAATCATTGCAAATGTGTATTTTCAGCCTACAATTCCATACTGAGATCTGGACCTGTGTTTACAAGTATCCGGGACATAGACATTTGGATATCACAGGAGTAGCTTAAATTCATTTTGCCCGGGGCGCCTGGATGGCTCAGTCTTTAAGCATCTGCCTTCGGCTCAGGTCATGATCCCAGGGTCCTGGGATCGAGCCCCACATTGGGCTCCCTGCTCCTCGGGAAGCCTGCTTCTCCCTCTCCCACTCCCCCTGCTTGTGTTCCCTCTCTCGCTCTGTCTCTCTCTGTCAAATAAATAAAATCTTTAAAAATAAATAAATACATAAATTCATTTTGCCCAAAGTGAATCCAAAGTTAGAGGAGGACAAATCCAAATTCTTTAACACCCTTCCATCTATATTTTTCAAGGTGTGGTGGGTTCCAGCAGGCACCAGCATTCCTAAATAAGGGACTAGGGAACACCTTAGATTCATTTCTTTCTCCCTAAATGTGGCTTTGCAGGTGACCTGAATGACACATTATAAACATTTGTCAAAAGAATGGACACAGCTCCTCAGCAATCCTGGCACATAGATGATGATCAATGATTTTTGTTTGTTTACTTTTTTTACTCATTGTTTATGAACAAATTATGTTACTACCTGAACAGTAGGTACACAACCCTTCAAGACCTTCAAGAGGTGTTTTTTTTTTTTCTTAATTTCTCACCATTAAGCTGGTGGCATTATTTTATGTAAATGCAAGGTTATTTTTATTTTCAGAATTTACTAAATTGAGGACAATTTACTTTTACTTAGGAAATCCTTGGAATATGGTGCCTGTCCCCATATAATTGTAACTATTTCCTTCCACCCACAAATATGTCCCAGTATGAATGATAATTACAGGACCAACCTACTTATACTTCAAAAGGAAGACCTTTATTCTGAATATCGCCATGGATTAGAAAGTATGGTAGCATTAGAACTGCTTACATAGAATCTTACTTGTAACCTTGAACTTTGAAAATGCCATAGAAACAATTTGATACAGATTATAAATTACACCTCTTTACTAGAAGTTGTCTACTTTGCAACATGTACTTATTCTAATGTAGCCTTATTTTCCCTTCAGGGTGTAATTTTGAGATTAATTCAGTTGAATTTTATTGCATTTATTTTAGCCATGAGTCAGTCATTTTAGAGTCTGAACTGAGTTTTCAAAAACTACTTGAAATGGCAAGAACATTGCTGCTTTGTCACGGGTCTATTTCTGAAAGAGAATTTCTGCATCTGGTAGTTGGAATATATTCTTGAGAAGTAATTTTGTCTTGGGAGTAAGTAGGAGTTTAATGTGCCCATATTAACTGTATTAGAGAGTAGGGGAATGGTAAAATCTCCTCTAACTTCCTAGAAAATGTCATATAAATCGACTGGCACTAGAGTTCCTTATTCCTAGCAAAAAATCAACATCTTTATTATTTTTTTCTGAAGATATTCTGAAAATATGAATGATTTATAAGAGTGCCCTAGGGGCACCTGGGTGGTGCAATCAGTTTGGCGTCCGACTCTTGATTTGGGCTCAGGTCATGATCTCAGGGTTGTGGGATCGAGCCCCGGAGTGCAAATCCTGCTTAAGATTCTCTTCCTCTGCCTCTACCCGCCCCTCTCAAATAAATAAATAAATCTTAAAAAAAAAAAAGAATGCCGTAGAGTAATTTTGGAAAATTAACAGTTGTGATCTTTACATCAGAGAAGGAAACACAGTGAACAAGTTGGATTTTATGGAATGATTCTAAATCCTTGGGAAATGATAGCTTGTAAACGAGAATCATATTTTGTTGCTGTTGATGCTTTATCTTCAGAGTACTGGTTTCATGAATGTCGAATCCAGTTCTAATGGTGTAGACCTGAATCCTGGCTATTAATTGTGCTTTGGGATGTCATGTCTTCAGTTATAAATTCAAGCATGTTTTGGACAAATATTTATTTGACACGTGGGCTATGTGTGAAGAGCCAGCAAGTCACAGGGCAGATAGCAGGAAACGAAACAATGCTCTGTCCACATGGAGCTGAAGGTCATGTCAGGGGTCAGGCAATAAACCAATAAACAACATGGTATGATGGCAGGTTTCCCTAGCTCCAGACATTCTAGGAAAACAAGGGACCAGAAAATTAGGGCCCACCACTCATTTTGTTTTTTGTCAGTGAAGCTTTACTGGAGCTCATTTGTGCTCATTCGTTTATATAGTGTCCATCAATGCTTTTGCACTGACTCAACAGAGTTAGTTAAGGTTTGTGATATAATTGACATGTTAAAGCATGTCAATGTATTGACTTGATACACTTATATATTACAATATAATGCAGTATATGTGTATATATATATATATATATAATAATTGCAATGCAATATATATATATAATGCAATATAATGACCAGGGTAGGATTAGCTAACCTCTCCATACATCATGTAATTACCATGTGTGTTTGTGTGTGTGTGTGTGTGTTGAGAACATTTAATATCTACTCTTTTTGCAACTGTAAAAGTGTATCATACAGTATTGTTAACAACGATGACCACACAGCTCTAGATCCCCTGAACTTATTTAACTAGGTATTTGTACGTTTGACCAATGTTCATAGCAGCATTATTCATAATAGCTAGAAGTTGGGAGCAATCCGCATGCCCATCCCTGGGTGAATAAAGACAATGTGCTCCATCATCTAATGGAATTGTATTCTGTAATTGAAAGGAATACACAATCTGATACAATGTTACAACTGGAGGAGCCTTAAAAACGTGATGCTAAGTGAAAGAAGCCAGACACAAAAGGCTACATATTGTATGATTCTTTTATCCAAAATTTCTAGAAAAATCACTTTTCTAGAAATAAGTAGTTGAGTACTTACCTGGGCTATGGTCTTGACCACACATGGGGGCAAGGCTACTGTTGGAAGTGATGTAAGTGTTAGAAAATGGGTTTGCACGACTGTATAGATTTACCAACAATCATTGAATTGTGCCTTACAACAGATGAGAATGTGGTGTGTGTAAACTAAACCTCAATGAAGTGCTACAAATGTTTTTTTTTTTAAATGGTGGCAGAGACTGCCTGACCCACCATGCCTAAAATACCTACTATCTGACCATTAGAGAAATAGTTTTCCAACCCCTGGTGTAGAGATTTACAGTTGCTTAAATTTTATTATAAGATAAACAGGGGTCTCAAAAAAAAAAAAGATAAACAGGGGTCTCTATGAGGACATGAACTTTCAGCAACAGAGTCTACAATTAAGTATGAGAGAAATCCATGGACATATTTGGGGAAAGATGTTTTCCTATTGAAAAAAAAAAACAAAACACCGATATGTGGTTTGTTTTTGGAAGAAAAAAGAAAAGAGGGGAGGAAGGAAACATTTAGAAATGTAATGTGTCTGGGCAGGGTGTATAAATTTTATTTCTTAGTCATATAAACTTTAAAGTCAGTTTATAATGTGCAGAAGAGAACTTGCTGGGATTTTTATTAGGATTGCATTGAATCTCAACAGACCAAGTTGGGAAGAATAGCCATCTTGACAATACTGAGTCTTCCTATCCATGAACATGGCATCTCTCTCCATGTATTATATTCTCCTAATTTTTTTTTTTTTTAAAGATTTTATTTATTTATTTGAGAGAGAGAATGAGACAGAGAGAGAGAGCACGAGATGGGGGAGGGTCAGAGGGAGAAGCAGGCTCCCCGCCGAGCAGGTAGCCCGATGTGGGACTCGATCCCGGGACTCCAGGATCATGACCTGAGCCGAAGGCAGTCGCTTAACCAACTGAGCCACCCAGGCGCCCTCTCCTAATTTTTTTAATCAGAGTTTTTTTAGTTTTCCTCATATAGTTCTTCTAGTAGAAGTTTTGTTAGATATATGGCGGAGTATTTCATTTTGGGGTTCTTTTTGCTGCTTCGTTATTGGTGTATAGAAATGCAACAGATTTCCATATGTTGATTTTATACCCTGCGACTTTGCTGAATTGCTGTAGCAAGTCTGGCAATATTTTGGTGCATCCCAGGAATAAATCCCACTTGATCATGGTGAATGATTTTTTTTACTGTATTCTTGGATTTGATTTGCTAGTATTTCATTGAGAATTTTTGTATCCATATTCATCAGGGATTTTGGCCTGTAGTTCTCTTTTACTGGGATGTTTATCTGGTTTGGTATAAGGGTAATACTGGCCTCATAGAATCAACTTGGAAGTTTTCTTCCTTTTCTGTTTTTTTAATAGTTTGAAAAGAATACATATTAACTCTTTAAATGTTTGGTAGAATTCACCTGTGAAGCCATCTGGCCCTGGATTTTGTTTGTTGGGAGTTCTTTGGTTAGTAGTTCAATTTCTTTCCTGGTAATCAGTCTGTTCAAGTTTTCTATTTCTTCCCATTTCAGTTTTGGTGGCTTATGTGTTTCTAGGAATTTACCCATTTCTTCCAGGTTGTCCAGTTTGTTGGCATATTATTTTTTATAATATTCTCTTATAATTTGTATTTGTAGTGTTTGTTGTTATCTGTCTTCTCATTTGTGATTTTATTTATTTGAATCCTCTCTCTCTTTTTCTTGATACATTTGCTAGAGCTTTATAAATTTTATCAATTTTTTTTTTCAAAGAACCAGCTCCTGGTTTTGTTGTCTGCTCTATTTTTTTTTTTTTTTTTTTTAGTTTCTGCATCCTTTATTTCTACTGTAATCTTTATTATTTCCTTCCTTCTGCTGGCTTTAGGCTTTGTTGTTCTTTTTCCAGCTCCTTTAGTTGTAAGGTTAGGTGGTTTATTTGAGATTTGTCTTGCTTCTTGAGGTAGGGCCTGTATTGCTATATACTTGCCTCTTAGGACCACTTTGCTTCATCCTAAAGGTTTTGGACCATTGTCCTTTCATTCTCATTTGTTTCCATGTAGTTTTCAAATTCTCTTGATTTCCTGGTTGGCCCATTCATTGTTTAGTAGCATGTTGTTTAACCTCCAAACATTTGTGGTCTTTCCAGATTTTTTCTTGTGATTGACTTCAGGTTTCATAGTGTTGTGGCCAGAAAAGATGCACCATAGGACTTCAGTCTTTTAGTATTTGTTGAGGCCTGACTTATGACCTGTTATGTGATCTGTTTTGGAGAATGTTCCATGTATATTTGAAACGAAAGTATTCTTTTGTTTTAGGATGGAATGTTCTGAATATATCTGTTAAGTCCTTCCTGCCCAGTGTGTCATTCAAACCCATTGTTTCCTTGTTGATCTTCTACTTAGATGATCTGTCCATTGCTGTAAGTGGGGTATTGAAGTCCCCTACTATTATTGTATTATTTTCGATGTATTTCTTTATGTTTGTTAGTAATTGTTTTATATATTTGGGTGCTTCCATGTTGGGTGCATAAATATTTATAATTGTTATATCTTCTTGTTAGATTGTCCCCTTTATTATGATATGGTGGCCTTCTTTGCCTCTTGTTACAGTCTTTGTTTTAAAGTCTAGTTTTTCCAGTATAAGTATTGCTACTCCAGCTTTCTTTTGACGTCCATTTGCAAGACAAATGTTCTTCCATCTCCTCACTTTCAATATGCAAGTCTAAAGTGAGTCTCAGGTAGGCAGCATATAGAGGGGTCTTGTTTTTTCCATCCATTCTGGCATCTTATGTCTTTTGATTGGAGCATTTAGTCCATTTACATTCAAAGTAATTATTGATAGGTATGTATTTTTTGTATTTTATTACTTATTTTGTAGTTGTTTCTGGAGATTTTCTCTGATTCTTTCCTGTCTTCCTCTCTTTCATGTTGTGCTGATTTTCTTTATTGATATATTCGGAATTCTTTTTTTTTTTATTCTTTCCATGTTTATTGGTTATATGATTTATTGATCCATGGTTACAGTTAAGTTTGTATATAATATCTTCTGTAAATAGCAGTCTATATTAAGTAGATCGTTGTTCAAATTTCAACCCATTCTTCTCTCCATGTTTTAGGTATGTTATTATATCTTACACCCTTTTTGTTTGTGAGTTTCTTGACTGATTTTTATAGAAATATTCATTGTTACTGCTTTGGGTTTCTTGCCTTCACACTGTCACTTTGGGTTTCTCCTCTCCACCCCACGAGTCCCCTTTAATATTTCTTGCAGGACTGGTTTAATGATGACAAACTCCTTGAGTTTTTGTTGTCTGGGAAGCTCTTAAATGTCTTATCTTTAATTGGTAATTTTTTTTCATTGCATTTCTTTACCAAATGACACGTACTTATTTACTGGCATATTTTGCATATATGTGAAATTTTAGAATTATTTCCCTATAATAGGAAATAATAGGGAAATAATTTAATTTAATAATTAAATAATAATAATCTAATATATAATAAATAATAGGGAAATTAATTATAATTAATTCCCTATTGTTTCCCTATCCTGTATTTTTAAAGTATAATATTTGATTAATGAATGTTAGCTAAAAATTATGCTTTGCTTTTCTCTTTTTGCCTGATGAGCAGCAATACAACCTAAACCACATTTTTTAGAGCTAAGCTTTAATCTGAATGTCTATGGATGTCCAGAAATACTTTCCAAGTGAATAAAGGTGACTATTTTGTAAATAAAAATTTATGTCTGTCTCTCTCTGTCTCTGTCTCTCTGTCTCTGTCTTTCTTCCTCTCTGTTTCCAACATGCTCACACATTCACATGCCTAAAAAGAAAGGAATACCCTGCGTCAAAGACCTTCTTGCCCTCAATCATGAACTTCCAGAACAATTAGTGGGTTGTAGACCTTCAGCAAAGTGACCTGTCTAATTCTGTGGGTTTCTTGGCCCAAAGAAGTGATTCTATTCCATTCTTTAAGCTGGCATGCCATTTCTACAGTCAGATGTTTTAAGTGATCACAATCTGCTCTATTTTCCATCCCACCTAAGTGAGAGGGATACTTTCCCAAGACCAGTTTATTTTTTCTAGGAATAGCCAATTAAACTTCCCATGACTTTCAGCTCCTTCAAAAAATCCAGAAGAAATTTGAGATAATCTTAGGTTAAAATATGACAGAATCCTGCTGATTTTTCAATACTAACTCAAATGCTTGGCACATACAATGCACTAAGTAAATATTTGCTAAATTGCTTGTCATTTAGGCTAATGAGCTGTTTAACATATTATGCTTGTTTTATCAATAACATGAAAGTCAAATTTATTATAAAAATTATAGTCACTAAGGTATTTCAAAAATGCCCAACTTTAATTATTAGCATTTTTCTGTGAACCAACAACATTTTCTAGGATAAAGGAGATTCCTCATTTGTTGATCAGAAAAACACAATTTCCTTTTTCTGTACGGTAGTGTTATTAATTAGATACAGGATAGGAATAATTATGATTAGCTGGATATGTATAAAATTGCCACAACTCTAGATTTACTTGATGATTAGTAGGATTCTTTTTGATGGTTGGTAAATATTTCTGACTTCCTGGATTAGACCTCCAATGTGTACAGTTTCAAAGGTAGAGTTTATTACGAATTTTTCATGATCTGGCGTTACCTCACACGGTGCCCACATTAAACAATAGCATTGTGAGAGCAAGGACATAACTGAGACTTTGTTAAATAGGAGACAGCTTGGGAAGGAGATAAGATGATGAGATACAATAATTCTGCTTCTCAAGCTTACTTATTATCTAGATAAAAGTCATGCCCCCACCTCCCAGTCCAGCATGGTTTCAGGATATTCAGTGCCCTTTGGGAGTCTTCCAAATCTCTAGAGTGTATTGCATGTTCTGAATCTTTCTGGTCACTGTTTGGGCACCTCTGTTTGGTCTAATGATTCAATCATGTTAGGTGTCTTATTGCTGATGCTCAGTCCTGGTCTAGCCCTCAGGAGATTTAACTGTCAGAGAATTAGACACCAGACCTTCCCCGAATTTACCAAACACAAGAGCATACAGTGTTTAAGAGCAGAACCCAAGCCCTAGGAATATAAATAGGGGAAGGCAACCCTGAGCATTACTGGTTTCTATGTCCATCACTCAGATTTTGAGTTTGGAAGTCCGCCAGGGACGCATTTCCTCTGGAAGCCAGCCTGTTCCTGTGGCTTCTCCTCCCTGCCTCTTCTCTCTTGCTTACCAGGACCCTCAACCTCCATCCACACAAGGATGACAAAAATTACTTACATGGTATATGTAAATGCCTCTGCTGAGGAAGATACCTTTTCATTGTAATCACTTTCAAACTCATCCTTGTATCCTAGACTTGGGCTTTGAGTCCTATCCCTACATAAACAAAATCCCTATTTAAATTATTTCTCCATACAAAATAGCAGGCATCCTCAAAGGTAAAGTGTGCTTCCAACACCAAAGAAGAGAAATGTGGGTAGGCTGCTTTTCCATTTCTTTTGTTTTGCATCTTTGTTAGGAGGCAGTCAGAAATCTGTGATGCTCTGTAGCCCCATCAGTGGAGTGCGGATTATAATAACTCTGTACATGGCAGGGGACTAAATCACATATATATCATACTCTACATGGAAATACTGTGACATATTTGTGTACTCACATTGGGTGGTCTACATGGATGCATGCAATGGCCTACAAATGTAAGAACAAGATTTAAATGATGTTAACCAAATTTTATGGCCAAATATGATTTATCGCAAAAATCAAGTAGATGAAGCATGAAAATGGGAACTCAGTAGAAGTAGCAGGAAATATCACTAGCATATTTTGTAGAATCTACAGAGAAAGTCTAGCATGAAATTTCGGATCTATATGTTGTACATCAAAGGAAAATGGACCATGTGAACAGAATCAAGCCAAAGATAGAAATGCACAGCTAATATTTCAGAGTTAAAGGACTGCAATTGGAACTTTGATTTTAAATGTCTGATCTGTTCCATAAAGATCAGATAGTGAATGGAATGAGGAATGAAGGCATGTACTGAATAACTTTTTCCAAATAAAGTACACCAGTGGGTGTTATCCGAGCTTAAAATCGGTAAAGGTATGATTACCCAAGTTAAAATAATGGTGAATGGTGCAGGGGAATTCCATATAGTTCATGGAGATACTCTACCCTCAAGGAAGTGGAATATAGTTCCTCAATCCTTTGGGAAGGGGTGCACGGAGTGACGTCCTTCCAGGGAGTATGACAAAGATCACACATACCACCTTGGGTGATCAAATTCTAGCAATTGCAAGTCTGTTGGTTTAGTAAACCTCAGAACTGAGTACTCCCCCAACTATGTGACGCAAAGCAGTTCTGTGGTTTATACTAGAAAGTCTGCAGAACATGGCAAAAAACCAAAAAAAAAAAAGCAAAAAAACCCCCACCCAACTCCAACAAAAACGTTTGCATTTATCCAGAATGTCGGAGTCCAAGTGTAGAGAACCCATCGGATCTTCACCTTCAAGAATACAATTGGTTTCCCACGGAGATTTTTTCCATTACAAAATGGGATGGATTCTGGTGTTAACTGTCAATGCCGGTGGTTGTTCTACTGCTTAATGGCCCAGGGTGAAGCGTCATCTATTCCGGGAAGTGTTTCCAACAGAAAAATATGCATAGTTGTTCACTGTTGATTTCAAAATTCAGATATTCAATCTCACTGCTCTGAAGGAAGGATTTATTTTGATTCCATTTGCAAACACCGGTGCAGGATACAAGGTTTCTCCCCTGGAACTGATTAGAAATGTCATTTTCTCTAAGGAATATGTTAAATTTCTGTCAAGTGCAGTCAACCCTGGCATCCATTAGCCGTGTGTCTTTACTCACAGATGAGAGTGCATGTTCTCCATGGTGGAGAGAGGCTAAACATTTCTCTAAAGATCTGGTGGACTCTTCCCATACTGTTTTCAGTGAAAAGTGACAACGTTTCATCAACAACCCCTTGGCTACTGTCACGTAGGACTTATTTGCACAAAGGTCCTCTTAAGGAAGCGAAAACACATCTTAAGGTTCTCATTTGTACATCTTTGAAAAGTCTGCAATTACCATTAGTATAATTTGCTTTATTCAGAATATGTTTAATTTATCGCAGTCTTGGTCTTATTCCTTTCGTTTTGTTTCATTATTTGCCTCCAAAATCCACTGCTGTCCCCACATTCTCTTCTATATAAGGGATTCTTTTTAAAGGAACCCTAATGTTGAAGATGCCCCTTTTAAAAAAAATTAGAACACAGAAACTAATGAGAGCAGAGAAAATCATGTTAGAAAATGATAAATGGAGACAACTTAGGTGATGCAAATGAACTTGAACACTTTGCCAAGCAGACAGTATCCATTGGTGAGCTGCAAAATAGGGTAGAAGGCAGGATGCTTTTATAGGGTCAAGAATAAAGAGGAGGAAGGGACAAATAGAACATCTCAGACTGGCTGGGCCACATGGTCACCCTTGGCGCACGGAGACTAGACAAGCAGATACCCTGTGTGTCTGGTCCCGCGGGACACATGCAAAGACACAGAAGCCTGCTCCGTTCTGTTTTATGACATGGTACCCTGATGGGAGCAGCTCCCTTTGGGACCTAGAATGTCATTTCAATAGTCAGAAGGGGATGATATTTTTCCTTTATTTTGTTTTTCATGCACACCATCAACATGTTTTAATCGTTTATCCCTCATGCTATTTTAAACCTACTGGGATGTGTTGAGAAGAAAATTTTATTGGGTAAAATTGGACGTTGTTTTTTAATGCACAGTGTTGTGTTTGGTAGCAGTTGACAAGTACTGGTGTGTTTTTAATCTGAAGATCATATGAGCTCACACAACTCAAGAGCCATTTGGAAGGAATTGAGAAGCAAAAATGCACATGGCTTCGAGTTCTAGGTATTGCAGGCTATAGAAAGGGGAAAATAATCTGAGAAACTGGAAAAAGAAGGAAGGACAGAGGGGTCATCTGCCTTTGTTGGCACACTCTGTAGATCCCTTTAAAATATCTAGAGATGGGGGCACGTGGGTGGCTCAGACAGTTAAGCATCCGACTCTTGATGTCAGCTCAGGTCATGATCTCAGAGTCGTTGAGTTCAAGCCCCACATTGGGAGCCTACTTTGGAAAAGTAAAATAAATAAAATAAAATATCTAGAAATAGAGGGCCTCTACTAGGAACCAGTAATTTCAAGTTTAACGCCATTTTACCTATTTTTGGCAAAACACTTTTTTCCTAACCCTAAATTACTATCCTTGTATGATTTATGAATGATTGTTTGACATCAGACAAAAGGTGTGTGTTACTCAATTTAAGGCGTGATTTAAAGCAGTTCATCCATAGTAATGTCCTTTTTAAAAAAATATATATGAGTAGTTATATTTTTTAAGTTTAAGGTTATCAGTTCAGACTTTCCCTAGTCTTTGCATATTTATCTGAAAGCTAAGTGCTGATGGAGACATGTTGATACTACTCTATTCTCTTGTTTTTCTGAGACACAGACACAGTGCAAGAGAACTTTTTGGGGTGATGGAAATATTCTAACCTTGTCCTGTCCAGTATTGTATCCACTAGCCACATTTGGCTAATGAGCCTTGAAATGTGGCAAGCGTAACTCATGTGCTCAACTGTTAATTGTTTAATTAACTGAAATTTAAATATCCATATACGGTTAATGGCTACCATATGGGATAGCCCAGATCTTATCAAAACTTCCTCCATTTCTTTACTGATTTTTTTCCTCTCTTATCAAGACAAGATTTCACTGTTTCCATTTATCTAAATAGAGCTGATCCTTGTAGATTTACCAGGAAGGATCACCTGCTCTTCATTTGTATTTTCCCCTTTATGACCCCAAACTTGGTTTCCTTCCAGCCTTTGACCTTCCTTGATATTCTGTTTATAATTACATTTCCTTTCTGTCTTTCTTAGAGGTGTATTACATCCTTATCTACCTTCTGTAAATTGGTTTATGTCCAAATGATTTTATTTGTGCAATGAGTTGAAAAAATAATTACATATATAACTAAATCCAATTGATTAAAAGCACAGGATTCTTGGTGAGACTTCCTGACTTGAGGTACTATTTACTGGCTAGATGAAAATGTGGCTAGTACCATAATTTACTAGCTAGCAGGAAATTGGAAGTTAGGAAACTCTGTTTCCTCACCTAAAAATTGGAATAATACTAGTAGCATGATGATCAAAGGGTACTTATAAGTGAACTGGATGAGCAACTTATGTGTGTTGCATTTATCAGTCTATGAAAAAAAAAGCAACTTTTGACATTGATTTTAATACTCTTCCTGGTAGAGGAAAATAGAGTATAAAGACTTACTTGAATCTATTAAAACGTATTTAGGAATAAATTATACCATAATAATTCATGCCATAACATTATGTATGCCATGCCTCCCGTTACAAATTCTAAATTGTTTTACCTTAGAAACAACATCTTTGCATTCGATTATAAGTAACAAGACCCCGATTTTTTTTAAGATTTTATTTATTCATTTGACAGAGAGAAACATAGCAAGAGAGGGAACACAAGCAGGGGGGTGGGGGAGGGGGAATCAGGCTTCCCATGGAGCAGGGAGCCCAATGCGGGGCTCGATCCCAGGACCCAGAGATCGTGACCTGAGCCGAAGGGAGATGCTTAACCACTGTGCCACCCAGGTGCCCCAAGCCCCCGAGTTTTGCATAAGTGACAGAACTTCTAATGTTTTGAATATCAGTAAAGGTATAGTGAACCAGTTAAGTGGCAGTGAGGTATTTAGCCATCCAATTTCACCTCGAATTCATAGGTTTAGTAATAAACAATTGATCAATGTTATAAATCGACCCCTTCTTTGAACAACTAATTTGCTGAGTATCTGAAAGCACCCCAGGGTGATCCTATAATTAAACATATTGGACCAAAAATGGGTAATATTGCCACATATCAGAGAAGGTTTTGGAACACACTGTCTCCAGTCCCTTATTAGCCGGAACAATGGGTTTGATTTTAACTGCCAGGATGCTTCCTGCAGAATTGAGCAATCACTGTGGAAGTGTGCATAAGTGTCCCCCAAACTAAAAGCATGGTGCACTGTCACTGGGTTATATTATGCTGGCAAAATAGCTTTTTAGAATCATATTTATTGGTTATAGCTCTGAGCTACTGTGTCATTATGCAGCTGGATCACTTCTCCATGGTTATATTTCAGTTCTCTTTTGCCTTTGGAGTGAAAATATTAAGAAAATATTATAAAGAGGCAAATAGGCTATGAGAACTCCAGTTTTATATGAAAGAATGCACAATTAAGCAGAAATGATGCTATTCTTTTTAGGTTGTTCAAAGCCAATGTCTAAGGTTATTGAATTGAGATGTGTAAGCATTTATACCTTGAAAGCAGCACGTTTCATTTTGGCCAGCAGGGATGACGCAGTCCGAGCAAACTGCACAGGAACCAGGGAAGAGAATTTGTGTAGGCTGAAGGCGATTATCTGAATGTATGCTCCCCTTTTTATAGAATGACGTAATGCCCTTGCAGTATTTATCAAAGACAGAAAGAAAAAAAAAAAAAAAGGAAAACCTCCTGGGTGAAAATAATTTAATGATTTGAATTGGTTATTTTCAAACTCAAATACTGTCTATAGAGAATAATTCTAATCATACTGTCTCAGATTCTACAAGATTCTCAGATTCTACCAGAGCCCCCTTATTTTCTGCTGAAATCTGATGACATTAACAGCGAGAGGGAAAAGATGGGTCCCAGTGGACAGTACTTCCAGGCTTTTCTGAGCCATATATAACACTGAGACTCTAAAGAATAAATTCAGATACAAAAGTAGGGATCCAAAAGGGTACGTGCACCCTGATGTTTATAGCAGCAATGTCCACAATAGCCAAACTGTGGAAAGAGCCAAGATGTCCATTGACAGATGAATGGATAAAGAAGATGTGGTATATATATACAATACAATATTATGCAGCCGTCAAAAAGAATGAGATCTTGCCATTTGCAACCACGTGGATGGAACTGGAGGGTGTTATGCTGAGCGAAATAAGTCAATCAGAGAAAGACATGTATCATATGACCTCACTGATATGAGGAATTCTTAATTTCAGGAAACAAACTGAGGGTTGCTGGAGTGGGGGGTGGGGTGGGAAGGATGGGGTGACTGGGTGATAGACACTGGGGAGGGTATGTGCTCTGGTAAGCGCTGTGAATTGTGCAAGACTGTTGAATCTCAGATCTGTACCTCTGAAACAAATAATGCAATATATGTTAAGTAAAAAAAAAAGAAGAAGAAGGTAGCAGGAGGGGAAGAATGAAGGGGGGGATATCGGAGGGGTAGACGAACCATGAGAGATGATGGACTCTGAAAAACAAACTGAGGGTTCTAGAGGGGAGGGGGGTAGGAGGATGGGTTAGCCCGGTGATGGGTATTGAGGAGGGCACGTTCTGCATGGAGCACTGGGTGTTATGCACAAACAATGAATCATGGAACACTACATCTAAAACTAATGATGCAATGTATGGGGATTAACATAAGAATAAAAAAAATAAATAAATAAATAAAATAATAAATTCAGGCATGCACATCTATATCACATGACCCCCTTGAAGACAATCCATGGACTTGCATTAAAATGATGAAGTCAAGGGTCGCCTGGGTGGCTCAGACGGTTAAGCTTCCGACTCCTGATTTCAGCTCAGGTCGTGATCTCATGGGTCATGGGATCAAGCCCCAAGTTGGGCTCCGCCCTCAGCTAAAGAGTCTGCTTGAAAGATTCTCTCCCTCTGCCCCTGCCCCCACTTACACGTATGCACGCGCATGCACTCTCTCTCTCAAATAAATAAATAAACCTTTAAAAAAAAATCAAGTCAACCTATATACTAATTTCAGAAATTAGGAGTCCCAGTCCCAGAAGGATACATTATGTGCCCAATACTCAATCAAAGAATTGAGTTCCATTGCTTTTACTCTAGTGTCGTCTTTCTGCTTTAGGACATCATCTCCTTTTTATTGTAGTTAGTGTTTTAAATAAGGACTTCAGAATATTCCCAATGTACAATATGCACGCTGTGGAAGAGCTTTTCTCTCTGGTCTCTTCCCTACAAGGGAAGTGCTGGGCTGTCCATCTTTGACATGCAGCCATGAAAGAGCAATGAGGGAATTCTCTGGAACTGGAGCGTTTGTTTTCTTCTTCTTCTTTTAGTACATAGTAAGGAACTTGAAGAGTTGGCATGGCTGACGGTAAAGTCCCGTTGAGGCTGGTGGTGTTGTGTGGTTGTATCTGTTCTTGTTCTGTGTTGTTTTTTCAGGAAACATTGGGCCCTCTACTGACAGCTACCATCATCTTAACATATCTCTGGGCAGATAGTAAATTTAGGGTTCATTGGTGGTTGCTTCTATGACAGCATGACTTGGAAATGTGTTTTTCAATGACTATGCGTTTTTTGATAAACTTGTATTTGGATGACATTTTACTTTTATTGAATTATGGAGACAGATGTTGCTCTGAAAATTATCTAAGTATTGATTTTTATGAAAGTTCCATTGACGCCTTAAACAGTAAATTCTCTTATTGAGGACTGAAACATCCCTCCATGTGGGTATGGATGTGGACACAAGAGCAAGTGGTTCATTTTATGACTCATTTTCTCTTTATTTTTATTTTGTATTAAATCTGCTCAGCCTGAATGACGTGTATTGTGTGCTTTAGATTTATTTTTATCATTTTCTGATTATGTCTCATGTATATGGTTACTGTCATGTTGGTAATATATACAGATTTATGACACAGCATCAGAAATGCCATGTTCATGGGGCACCTGGGTGGTTTGGTTGGTGAAACATCTGCCTTTAGCTCAGGTCATGAGCCCAGGGCCCTGGGATCGAGTCCCACATTGGGCTCTCTGCTCAGCAGGGAGTCTGCTTCTCCCTCTGCCTCTGCTGCTCCCCCTGCTTTTGCTTTCTCTCTTAAATAAATAAATAAAATCTTTATTTAAAAAAAAAGGAAATGCCCTTTTCACTCATTAAAAGTTGTCTTGATTCTGGTTACCATGCTTAACTGAAAACTCCACATCTATGACATTCAAATGACCTCAGTTACATTCTTTTTATTTGCATTCAGCTGGTACCTTTTTGCCCATCGCTTAATATTCAACCTTACTTTATGTTTTAAGTACGTTTCTGATAAATAATCTAAAAATTTTGAGTAATTTTAAAATTACAAAGTTGCACTTTCCATTTTAACAGGAAATATAATCCATTTACATTCAGTGTGTTAACATAAGTACATTTTATTTTATTTCATTTTTTTAAAAGATTTTATTTATTAATTTTACAGAGAGAGAGCACAAGCAGGGTGAGTGGCAGGCAGAGGGAGAAGCAGATTCCCCATTGAGCAGGGAGCCAGATGTGGGGCTCAATCCCAGGACCCTGGGATCATTACTTGAGCTGAAAGCAGACACTTAACCCACTGAGCCACCCAGGTACCCCTTTTATTTCATTTCTTTCAACTTTTTTTTGTAGTTATTGTTTTGTTTTGTTTTTTTAAAGATTTTATTTATTTATTTGACAGAGAGAGAGATAGCGAGAGCAGGAACACAAGCAGGGGGAGTGGGAGAGGGAGAAGCAGGCTTCCCGCCGTGCAGGGAGCCTGATGTGGGACTCGATCCCAGGACCCTGGGATCATGACCTGAGCCGAAGGCAGACGCTTAACGACTGAGCCACCCAGGCGCCCTGTAGTTATTGTTTTTAATACTTATTTTTATTTTGTTGTGGTAAGAACACTTAACATGGGATCTATTCTCTTAACAGAAGTACACAATACAATGTTCTCTCTTCTTTCTGTATTTTTTAAAATTTTTGAAAATATTTTATTTATTTATTTGACAGAGAGAGAGAGACAGCAAGAGAGGGAGCACAAGCAGAGGGGTGGGAGAGGGAGAAGCAGGCTCCCTGCTGAGCAAGAAGCCTGACGTGAGGCTCGATCCCAGGACCCTGGGATCATGACCTGAGCTGAAGGCAGATGCTTAACTGACTGAGCCACCCAGGTGCCCCCCTTTCTGTATTTCTGATTGCTTAATTTAGATGATAGAAATTTCCTTTATCCTATTCATTATGTGGGATGTTCAAACAGTATGTTTTTTCCTTTAATCCTTCTTAAATACAATGTTTGATTTATTTAAATGTATCTAGTGTTTATGCAGGAAGTCACAAAGCAAATACATAAATAACTCCTGTGTTATCCATTTCAATATCTATCTGCCTATTATCTCTTATCTATCCATTTATCTATCTATCTATATCTATATCCCTATCATCCATCTGTCTAATTGCATTTGGACTTTGAATCAGTTTTCAAAGTATTCTTTATATCCAGGTTTACAGAAGTTATTTCCTCTCTTTCTAAAATTGTACATTTTCCTTTTTTTTTTTTTCCATTTAGAACTGTAATCCATTTGGACTCTATTTTATGCATGGTGTGAAATACGGAATCTTATCTAGTTTCCCCAAAGTTCCCATTGATTAGTGGTATCATTATTTTATTGACTTCATTTTCATATGTGGTTGGGTTGATTTCTGGTCTTTCTCTTTGTTGAACTTGTATGTGTGTATATGTGCAACAATATTTTACTGAGAGAAGATTGTTAATATGTTTTAATGTGGTAGGACTGGTGCCCTCCATTAAGATTGCTTGTTGGTTTTTCCATGGTTCTGCTTACCTGCAGTACTCCAAAGCTCCACAGGCTCTGATGAACACCTTCTCTCCCCTACCCCTTCACACCCCTGGGCTAGTTATTAAAACTTAATAATTTTGCTAGTGGAAACATGGACTGCAGATTGTTGAGTGTACTCTTTTCCACATCTTTGTAAATCATCTTTTCATTGAACTCTCATCTGTACAGCTTTCGAGGAAATCTGTTTCCAACTGCTCTGCCATCCCCTGGGGATTTGACCATCACTGTACCCTTCCTTATGTTGAGGAAACAGCTCTTGGAAATCCATAAATAAGCCTAATGCCCCATTTACTACTTGGTTTGAGCCCTCACTTAGAGCAGTGTGTTTTGTCAACATCATCCATGGGGCTATTTGCTTTCTTTTTCTTTATTAGGTAATTTCTTTACAAAGACCTTAAAGTTCCAGGGTTCATCACTTTAGCTGACTTTGCTGAACTTAATCCACAATGTGCTTACCTATGGAGGAAAGCTATGTTACGTATTCGTGTAAAAGGAGGTAGCGATAGCAAATTTACGTCAATCAGTGTAGCTTAGCTCTTCCTAGATCCCCACCCCTTAATCTCAACTTTTTTTTCCCCTCTTTGGCTCCATCAAAGAAAATTTCATAGCACAATGCCAAATTCAGCCTCCATGGAATATAGAAAGTCACGTCCATCCTTATGCATTCGTTTTCACATACTACGCCATGATTGGTAACCAGCAAGCTTGACCTGTAGTTTAAGGAAAATAAAACACCTAAGGCAGCTTCAATGCAAAGCATTTCTTGCTTCAGTGGACAGATGGCAAAAATGTCATCTGGGTGAAGAACAACACATCAGTTATAGGCTGTGACTTAATAATAGCTTCTTAGAAAATAGCATCCCTTTGTTTCGCTTTATAGGCAGATCTTTCTCAAGTCTGTGGTCAAATCATTAGCAGTCCACTCAACGATGAGAGAGGACACGGGATTCTTTCTGGTACCACCCTTTGCTGTTGACCTTTGCTACCCGGGGGTGGTAACTTTGTGCTGAGTCACAGCACAGAACTGACAGCTGTCTTCTGAAAAGGAACACTACTGGTCCAGTTTGTTTAGTTTTAGAAGAATGAAAGAAATCCAGGATGTTTGAGGGGGAAGGGAAGACTCTAATAAAAATGCCTTCCTATGGAATTTGGAAATGCCCTTTTTCTGAACACTTTTTGTAGCTGACAAATAATTGTGCCAAGGTTTACCGGTTTCCTAACTTCTCAAGATTTTGGGGTTGGGGGAGGAAAAAGAACTGCCCTCTATATAAGAAAAATTATAAGGTATTTATTGAGCATCATGAATATTTTATATATATTATATATATAATATATAATAATATATTATATTTTAATATATATTAATATATGTTTTAATATATTATTATATTATATATTAATAATATATAATATGTAATCAATATTCAGTATTCATATTATTTAAAGCCATAAATTATTTTTGAAAAGCCCATTGAATTCACTCATGACCCCATAGAACCAAATAATCCCACGTGATATCCTATGCCCTGAAAACATTCGTTTGTTTAGAGAGCAAGGATCAGCAAACTCATTCCGAAAACCTTTCTAGAAAGGGACAGTAGTAAATATTCCAGGCATTGAATACCTTCTCACGATTACTCCACTGGTAGCAAAAGGGAGCCATAGAAAACATGTTGATAAATGGGTGTGGCTGTGTTTCAGTAATTTTGTATGGATACTGAAATTTGAATTGCATATAATTTCTGCATGTCATGAAATAATATTCTTCTCTTGAGTGATTTGTTTCCAACCATTTAAAAATGTAAAAGCAGTCTTAGCCTCTAAGCCCTACAGAACCAAGCAGTGGGCGGGAGTTGGCTTGTTGGCTAGATAGCCTGTGGATCTCATTTTAGAATAAAAATCTGTCGGAGCTAGTGTGAGAACGGCTGTTTTCTGAACCATGTCATTGACCCATTCCTTTCAATGTCTCTTGGATTCATGGCGGGGAGAGGGGCAGGGACAAAAAGAAAAACAGTAGAAGGAGGGCGCCTGGGTGGCTCAGTTGGTTAAGCGACTGCCTTCGGCTCAGGTCATGATCCTGGAGTCCCGGGATCAAGTCCCACATCGGGGTCCCTGCTCAGCAGGGAGTCTGCTTCTCCCTCTGACCCTCCCCCCTCTCATGCTCTCTCTATCTCATTCTTTCTCTCAAATAAATAAATAAAATCTTAAAAAAAAAAAAACAGTAGAAGGAATGAAGAGGGATGTGATTTGCTTTGAGTTTTCCCCAGAGGTGTCTTCGCTTGTGTACTCCCGTGAGCACACATGTCTCTGACCTGCCATTCCCAAGTCACATTGCCCGGTTCTGTTTCCCAAAGACATTGTCTCCCTATGGGTGGGTTCTCTACAGTCCTGAGGAAGTCACTTTTTGTTCTTTTTTGGTAGTCATTTAAGGACGAGAGACCCCCTACTCCATGAAATGATGTCAAGTCCCACAGGCTAAAAATTATAAGGAAATACTGCTAAATGGGTTTCCCCATTATAGAGCTGTTGCTTTGAAATAGAAAAGAAGGGAAAGAAGGAAGGAAAGGAGAAGAGAAGGAGGCAGGGAGGAGGGGACAGAGGGAGGAAGGAGGAAAGATAGATTTGCATCTCTTAATGAAAACACATGGGGGATTGTTCCTTGGTTCTTCTCCTTGGCATGCACTTAATTTATTCACACCTGCATTAATAACTCTGGGGCTATCACCATAATTTTATATGACGACCTACTTTATAAAACAACCTAGTCTGTTACAAGAAAACAAAGACATAAATGTTGTCTTGCGTAGAAAAGTAAAGACATGCATCAGAGGTGTGCATACTGATGTGCAAGGAGCTTCTCTGCTCCTTGCTTTGTGCTGCTATTTAACTTTAGAGTCAACCTTCCATTCTCAATGTCACTTTCCCTTTTTTGTCGATAATATGCTTTTGAAGGAGTTTGGAGCCCAGGAGATAGCATATGTGCAGAGGACAAGCTTTAGCGTGTAAGTGCAGTCTACACAAGCCCAAATCGCCACCTTTAGCACCCATGCCCAGCCTGGTCTACAAACGCACTCCGGTTGAAAATAACACCACTGGATGTTTATCCATTGTGGAGCTAGGGTGCCATGTCACCGTGGGTAACTTCTATGCTCGCTGCAAGAACTATAGGCTGATTAGTTCTGTCTTTCCTACTATATCACATGAGTTGGTTATAGTAAGGAGTCTGATCTGCAGTCATGTGAAAAAGTTGAAGAATAATGACATTATGCAGACCTGTCACTTGCATGCAGGGACAAAGAAGAAAGTGTCCCCCAATATCTAAATGGCTGTATTTCCACCACTGGCCCCTGGGAGTGTTGATACCTGAGGCTGATGCCTGCATCTTGGGGACATTGTCCACCTTTGCTTAGACGTAGCTGGTGGTGATTGTTGGGACACCGGTGGTGATGCTCATACCAGGACTTGACCCCATGGGATGTGGCATTATAGATCCTTCAATCTGACCAAGAAGAGTGGGCCAGGAACAGCAATCTCAATCTCCAGCGTGGGTCTTGGGTTCCTTGGGTTCATTTGTGTTCTCTCCAATGCCTTGTCCGTTTCACACAAGATCCGTCAATCCCAGAATGGCTATAAGAACCGGCGTCCTACTCACTGACCTGTTTACTCATCCATCCTCACATGCACTCCACATTTCTGCCTCCCCTCTGTCACCGTTGGCAAGTAGCCTCCCTTTTGGAAATGTCTTCCTGGGAGCTGATGGGCTCACAAGACGGTTCTGCCTAGCCAAGAACAATTTTCATCACCGTACCATCTGTCCTTGGGTAAAGCCTCGTCCCTCTCCCTGCAGTTTCTACTCACCCATTCTTCTCCTTCCTGGTGAATGCACGCACCGCTCTTCCAGATGTCCGCTTCTCTAATAACCAGTACCGAAAAGCACCTCTCACCCCGCACACTCCTTTTCTGAGACCCAAGACATGGAATCCGTTAGCGTGTGTCTTAAAATATGACCATCAGAATGACTTGTGACACCCAGGGACGAGCTACCCAGAATTGTGAGTTGGTGCACACCTTTCCCATGACATCATGCCTCTGTTCAGTGGATCAGTGAGGCGTTCCCAACCCTGACTTTAAAAAAGGCAATGCAAGATTTTACCCTTTCTCTGTTAAATTTCATTGTCATTTGGATGGTCATTTTAATTTTCTCTACAATGCAAAATAGTGCTCCAAGCAAGTTATCATGTGGAATGAATGTGCCATTTATATCTTCCTGCAAGCTCGGGAGAATCTTGTGAGATCGGAGAGAGCCAGGGGAAATGTCCTTTTTTTGTGTGGCCCTAAGGAACTCCTAGCATCTTGATAATAAGAAGCACTCCTAGGCACTTTCTGAGGATCATCACCCAACCAACTGCAAAATAATTTGCTTATACCATGATCCAGCTCAAAATTCTCCATATTCTGTGTAAGAAAGCATCAGACACTTAGCCAGACATTTTTCAAAACAGTCTTTTGAGAATTTTTCTCGTGATCCTTCATCAAGTTCAGATAGCATTTTTCCTTCCTCTGCTCTTTGTCTTAATCAAATATTTTCTTGTGTTCCACTTAATTACTGATCACAGTGGGATTAAATTAGAAGTTGATGAACACTGCATATGTAGGCAAACTGCAAATATTTAGGAATTAAACAACACACACACTTTTGAATTAGTCAAAAGAAAATGTCTCAGGAAATTTAAAAAATATTTTGTACTGACAGACAATGAAATAAAAATGTATCAAAATCTGTTGCTTGCACACAAAGTACAGCACATTGGAAAACTTGTATCTTTAAATACTTATACAGAAATATAAAATTATGCAAAATCAGCTAAGTTTTCACCTCGCTCATGTAAAAAAAGAGCAAGTTTAATGGAAAATAGGTAGAAGGAATGACAAAATAAATTCATTATTGAATACATCATTGAAATTGGAAGCTGAATCATTACCAAAATCCAAAGCTGATTCTTTTCTGCACGCACACAGATGCGCACGCACTCACACACGGTTCATGTAAAATGTGGTGAAATCTGAGTAAGGTCTGTGGTTAACAGAAGTGTTGTATCAATTTCAAAGTCCTGGTAATGACATTGTACCATAGTTTATAAGAAGTCTGCGTAAGCGGGCTAAGATACAAGTGAATGTCTTTGTTACAGTGTATTGTGAATCTCACATCATATTTTAGAAAAGATAAATTCTTTATAAAAGCAGTTAGGTTTGGTCTGTAATGAGACCTCATAACAAAGGAAGTTTTAAAAATTACCAGTATCAGTAATAAATCAAGGGTCAGCGTTCCAACCATACAGACATGGGGAAAATAATAGTGAAACATGAATAACAACCCTACACCAATAAAGTAGACCACCTGTTTGGAATAGACAAATTCTTGAGAGACACAAATTACCTAAAGTGACATAGGAGAACAAGAAATCCTGAATTAGGTATTCAAGTACATATTAAAGTACTTTATAAGTACTGAAGAGGCTTAAGTACATATTAAAAACTGAATTTTAATTTGAATAAGCTTCAGGGCACCTGGGTGGCTCAGTCAGTTAAGCATCCAACTCTTGGTTTTGGCTCAGGTAATGATCTCAAGGTCGAGAGATCACACCCCGCGTTGGGCTCTGTACTCAGTGCAGAGTCCGCTTGAGATTCTCCTCTCTCTCTCCCTCTGCCCCTCCCCCTGGTTGCGCGTGTTCTTTCTCTAAATAAATAAATTAATTAAATCTTTTCAACAAAAATCTTCAATAAGGAAAACTCCAAGCCCATGTAATTTTTCTGATGCCTTCTATCAGACATTTAAGAAAAAAATTTTTTTCTTGTAATCTTATGCAAAATATTTCAAAAACCAGTAGGTAAGTGTAATCCTTGTGCTTTTGGTATGCTTTTCAAATGCTGCTCTAGCAACTGAGAACCCAAATGGGGGGGAAAATGATCCACCTCAAATTTCGTCATAGCATGCAGAAAAATGAATTCTAAATGGATCATAAATACAGTTACATTTAAAAGTATAAAATGTGGGGCACGTGGCCAGCTCATTCGGAGGACCATGCAACTCAGGGTTGTGAGTTCAAGCCCCACATTGGGTATAGAGATTCCTTAAAAATAAAGTCTTCAAAAAAAAATTTCTTCTAAGTGTAGAACATAAAAATTAAATTTAAGAGAAAGGTTTTTGTGTCACTGAAGTAGGAAAAGATCTTTTAAATTGTACACACCCACAGTAAGAAAATAAATATATAGTCTCCATTAAAATTAAAATATTATGATCTTTGAAAGGAAAATATGAGTCACAGACTGGGGGAAAATATTTGCAACATGTATAGCTAACAAAGAGATTATATGTAGAATCAATGTTTAAAAAACGTAACTTGATAAGAAGAGAAATAATACATTTAAAAAAAATTTAATGGCCTAAAGAACAACAAGCTTCAACAAAAAATTCAATTCCAAAAATACATAAATGATAAATTCAATTCAAAACATATACAAATGTCAAGTGCATTAATTGCTGTTTGACATCATTTATTAGTGAAATGCAAATTAAATCCAAAAACAAATATTAATGCACACTGAATAAAAGGGATAAAATTACAGTTAGATAATCCTGGGATTGGCAGATAGCTCTCATACATTGCTGGTGGGAATGCACATAATTACATGGCTTCGGAAAAAGCTTTGGCTTAGTCTTATAAAGCGAAATATAAACTTTATACTCAACACAGACATCTTACCCCTAGGTATTTACTCAGAAATCAAAGCATGTTTTTTCCCAACAATGTGTGCATGAATGTTTATGGCACCTACAGAAACCATCAGCAGGTGAATGGAAAGGCAAAAATATAGTCTATCCAGTAATGGATCCTGCAACCCCCTTTCCAGGAAACGCCTGGTGCAGCCTTATGCACGGTCACTAAGGCTTGGAAACAATCTCAGTGTCCGTTGGTGAATGACTAGATAAAGAACATGTGATTATCTAAGAGGACCCTCAATCGGGATGAGCACCAAGTAATGTATAGAACTGGCTGAATCATTGCCTTGTACACCTGATGCTAATACAGCACTTCATGCTAGTTATACTTGAATAAAAATTTAAGAAATAATAAAAGAACATGTGATGATGTGTACACACACATACGCAATGGAATAGTGTATGTTCGTTGAAAAGAAAGATTCTGCCATTTATGGCAGCATGGACGGCCCTGAATGACTTTCAGCCACACACAGGAGGACAGATACTGCGTGATGTCACTAATGTGTGCAATCTGAGAGAACTGAACTCATAAAAGGAGAGAGTTGATTGGCAGTTTCCAGGGGCTGGGGGGTAGGAGAGATGGGGAGATATTAGAGGGTATGAACTTCCAGTGATAAGATGAATAAGTTCTGGGATCCAGTGCACAATATGGTGACCATATTGTTAGCAACACAGTATTGTGTGCTTGAAAATTATCAAGATAGGACCAACACACACGCATACACACACATTACCCATGTGTTGTCATGGACGTGTTAATTAGCTTCATATTATGGTAATTCCACAATGTATATGTATATAAAATCATGACATACACCTTAGGTAGGTACTCTTTTTATTTGTCAGTTATATATCACTATAGCTGGGGAGAATACAATTGATTAAAGAAAACAAAGTAAAGCCTAAGAACCTTCTGGTGCCTACGTCCCCTTGGAGGAATGGGAGAAATACAGTGTTGAGTGAATAAGCAGGGTACAAATGAGCACACACCGTATCCTTCCATTGGTAAGTTCTAGCCAAAACTGATATGGACTGATACTGATCAGTTGGGGTTAAGGATGGAGGGGAATGAACCCCCCCCATAATATCAGGCAACTGTCTCAGATAATGGAAATGTGCTTTATCCTGACTGTGGGGACTTTGGCAGGGATAATTCATAGGTGCTAACACTCAGATCTTCTGAGAGAAACAACATTTGCATTTTGTAAAGTATCTCTATTGTTTTATATTTAGTGGATTGCCAGTGTATGATTCCCTTCTACTTACTTTGATTTAGCTTGAGCTGCTTTTGTTATATAAATATTCCATTTTTTGCTCCTCTCTGGTTTTTACTCATTCTTTTTATCTAGTTTCTTAGGTTGGAAAATTTGATCCTTCATATATCACATTTCTTGTCTTCTAAGATATATATATGCAATACAATGTAAGTTTACTTGTCATTGCATTAGGTACATCCTACAAACTCTCAGACTGTGTTTTAGTTATCCCACACAGATTGGGAGAAGATATCCATACCTCATGTATCGATAAAATGAATTTTATCAAGACTAATTTAGGAGCAGATAAATAAATATATAGAGATACATAAATATTCATTTAAACTCACGATGTACTTAAATTATTTATCATACATATAGAGCATAAATTATTTGTACTAATATATATTGGTATGAATTTAAATATTTTAACAAATACAAATAATTTTTCAAAGGACTTGTGCAAATATGTCACAACGGATAATATACAAATGGGCAAAGAAAAAAAGCCACTGAAGAATGGTCAAGAAGAGCAGACAGTTTTGTAGTTCTTACCAAATTATCCCCACATATCCCATGACCACATCATTCTACTTTTAGACACTTACCCAAGAAAAACAAAAGTGTATACCCCCAATGGACTCATCCATGAATGTTGGTAGCAACTTTATTCTTAATACCACACTAGAAGAGGCCAGATGTCCTTCTGTAGGAGAATGGACAACCAAACTGTAGTATTTTTCATATAACAGGAGGCTGTTCAATAGCCAATATGAAAAAAAAAAAATGGTGGACAAACACAACAAAATGGGTCAATCCCAAAACATGTGTGAAGTCAAAGAAGGTAGAGAAAAAGAGAACGTGCACTGTATGATCCCATTCATTCAAGTTTCAAGATGAGGCAAAATTACCCTATGGTATTGAATGGTAGAACTGTGGTCACGTCTTAGGGATAGCATGGGTTGACCAGATGTGATTTTTGTGAAGTGGTGGGAATATACTTCCTTTGGCTTTGGACATGTGTACTTGTATGGATGATGCCTATATGATGTATTCACACATATTTGATAATCCTGATTGAACTATAGATTTAAAATCTATAATTTTCCCTTATGTACATTTATTTCCAAAAAAAAAAAAGCTCTATTTATAGCCCCATAGGGTATAAATCAATGAATACACACATTAGTTCACTAATACAGGAAACATAGTCACCCAATCACAGTTTACCCCGAGGGTACTGGAGAACCCAAATACACAGAAGTTGACAAAAATTTAATCCTGTGCCAGAGTTGGGAATGTCTCCAGTTTCATGCTTGGGGATCTTAGAGGCTTCACTTGATTTTTATGGGACAACTTTAAGTTCATCCTATTTTCTCCTGAGCAACATAACTCACAGAACTGTTCTGACGTAGAATCTTTTCTTCCTATAGTAGTAGAGAGTAGTCTTGCTTTAAGTTACAGCACTAAATAAGTTTAGATCTATTTCCTTTTCCAGAAGTCTTTCCAAAAGGCTTCTGTATACTTCTGTGCCTGAAGCTCTGTTAGGGTATCTTCCATTGGACCCAGGTGCTTCTCTCAACCCTTTGCTATGAAAAGAAGCAGAGACTGCTTTTATCAGGCTCAATTTATATTCCTCATTTCTTACCCATCTAAACGTTACTGAATTTCTCTCCCAAATGAAGCATGATAACTCTACTGTGTCCTATTTCTGGTACAATTTGATTGAAATATCCATCAAGTTCTTATGTGACCTTCTTTCTGTAGTCTGGCTTATGATGATAAAGATGGTAGTTATTTTTATTTCTAGGTGGTTAAATAATGATGCCTTGTTTTTAGTTTGGGCCTCCTGGATTTCTTACTGTGATCAGTAGTCAGCTATCCAAAATAATCTTTTTTTTTTTTTCTGAGAGAACACTTATTTCTGCTGCAGTTTACATTTACAGTTTCTCATAATGGTATGCATTTTTAAATAAGTGTTTCTTTTTCTGGGACCAGGTATTGAATTATTTGTTGTATTAAATTTTCAGAATTAGATAAACATAGAAAGAATCATACGTTCAGGGCGCCTGGGTGGCTCAGTCGGTTGAGCGACTGCCTTCCGCTCAGGTCATGATCCTGGAGTCCCGGGATCGAGTCCCGCATCGGGCTCCCTGCTCGGCGGGGAGCCTGCTTCTCCCTCTGACCCTCCTCCCTCTCATGCTCTCTGTCTCTCATTCTCTCTCTCTCTCAAATAAATAAATAAAATCTTAAAAAAAAAAAAGAATCATACGTTCAATACCCACCATTTTATTTTAAGAAAAAGTTAACATTCCATCCTAGTTGCTACAAAGACACACATACATATGTGTATATGTAGGTAGGTAGGTAGATTGATTGATTGATAGATGATAGATATGATGAATAGATAGATATGATAGATGAGTGGATAGATGATAGTTAATGGATAGATAGATGAGGGATGGATAGATAGATGAATAGAAAGATACCTACATACGTAGATACATAGATAGATGATTGGTACATAGATGATGGATAGATGGGTGGATGGCATGGATGGATGGATAGATGGATAGATAATGAATAGATAGAAATGATGGATGGATGGGTAGATTATAGATGAAAAGATAAGTAGATAGAATGGATGGATGATAGATAGATGATAGATGATAGATGATAGATAGAGATAGATAGATAGATA
>NC_058419.1:124048745-124056771 GCF_002201575.2 Neomonachus schauinslandi
GATAGATGATAGATGATAGATGATAGATAGAGATAGATAGATAGATAGATAGATAGATAGATAGATAGATAGTAGATAGATAGGCAGACAGATGAAGGAAACAAAGTCTCATCATTTGAGGCCCTATAAATGTCTGTTGTGTGGGGCTGTCCTGTGCATTGTAGGGGATTCAGCATTCTTGTTGGCCTCCACCAACTAGAAGCCTATACGGACCTCACCCCCCCCCAAGAAAAACCCCTACTATCTCCAGACAGTTAGAAATGCCCACTGGAGAGAGAATCTCCCCTACTTTAGAAATAGAATATTAATATATAAACAGGTAGATATGGTGTATTATGGGTATATAATCATAAGCAATTCAAATAAATATAGACATCATAGCATTTCTCCCCAAAATAATTTACTGTGCACCTCCAAAAATAAAAGAATATTTTCCAACAGGACAATGATACCCTTCTCACATCTAATGCAAATAAAGCAAATTTTCTGGTATCATAAGATTCCATCATTTATATTCACATTTCTTCAGTGGCATCCGAAGAAAATACATGTTCCTTTACACAGGATCGTCATGTCTCTTAAGTCTCTTTTACTCTGGCACAGTCTTCCACTTTCTTTTTTTTCTGATACCTTATACCTGTTTGAGGGGAGACTGTGGCTTTTGCAGAACACCCCTCCTGTAGCCTGGATGCATGTGATTGTGTCTCTTGGAGTCCACACATGCCCCTTCACCCTCTATTTCCTGTTAAAATTGAAATTGTATATGGAGGCATGATTCAGTTAAAGTTAATCATCCCAGGTAAGAATTCCAAGGAGTGATGCCCAGCCCTTCAAGTGGCCTTAGAATAAAAGGGTAACATCACCCTGGTACCCCTGACTTCTGGATGGACGACTGGCCTCAGGTGACATCAGCCGGGAGACATCCTCTGTAGAGACACTGGTACCCCTTTCTAAAATGCAGTGCTTTTCTTATCACTGAGTGCTCACAGCCCACTTCCTGTACGTTCCCCACTCAAGTCGTGGAAAATTTGTATGTACGCATCCTTTTACGAGCAACATGTGCGTACAGTACATGAGAAGAGATGTCCTATTTTTCCATGACTGTCCGCAGACCGTGCCCTGATCAGTACGATCATGCTTGCGTGTAAGGAATGGACCCACATGGAATAACACATACAACCTAAGACCCACCTTAGGATCCTAACAGATGACACTCAAAGGCACCTGAAAATGGGGTATTTGTTGGCTTTCAACTACATACGATTAGCTTCAAATATCAACTCACACCTTGTGCCAAGGTTTCTCCCTTCTGTCGTTTTGAGCCATACAGTTTTAAAACGCAAGAGTCAGAAATGAGTTAGAAGATGACAGGTCTACCATCAAGAGTCCGAAATGAGAGGTCATCTGGCCTCTGCCGGCATCTGACAGTTTTCAGGCCGATAACAGCTGCTCGTTAAGATCTGAAAACAGCATTCCTTTTATGCTGAGTTGCCTCTTTCTGTCAAGAGGCTTCTGAGTGCTTGTCTGATCCATAATAGACATTTGGCCAT
The DNA here is from genome assembly GCF_002201575.2 of Neomonachus schauinslandi. Taxonomy (NCBI): domain Eukaryota; kingdom Metazoa; phylum Chordata; class Mammalia; order Carnivora; family Phocidae; genus Neomonachus; species Neomonachus schauinslandi. Next base: position 124,050,296 of record NC_058419.1, read on the forward strand.
TAAGAGTCTGACACTCAGCGTTCAAAGTGGCATATTAGCTAGAAGTTCTAAGAATGCTTTTGGTGTTGTTATTTATGTGATTTTTAAAAAACACTAAATTTAATATTACACCCACAAAAATTGTTAAAATGTGAATGATATGCATAGCATATTCAGCTTTGAAGTTCAAAGAGTCAAGTCACTAAAATTGCTTAATTTGCAAATAAATTGTTTAATTGACAATTTCTGTACCTATTAACCTATGCAATGTCCAAATAAGTATTTTTTAAAAGATTTTATTTATTTATTTGACAGAGAGAGAGACAGCGAAAGAGGGAATACAAGCAGGAGGAGTGGGAGAGGGAGAAGCAGGCTCCCCGCTGAGCAGGGAGCCCGATGTGGGGCTCGATCCCAGGACCCTTGGATTACGACCTGAGCCGAAGGCAGACGCTTAATGACTGAGCCACCCCGGCACCCCCCAAATAAGTATTGCAGGATTCCATGTTCCATGTTTTAATGCACTACATAATTTGTTTTCTTGGACTTAGCTTGATTTTTTTTTTTAATAGTACTGGAACAGTGAACACAGGGACAAAATAAAAAGTATATTGCCATAAATCAGGGCTAAATATTATATTTTGTCTTAAACAGCATTGCCTCTATATGATAAAATAAGCTTTTAGTTTTTGTCTAAGTATCAGGCATCCTACCAATTCAAAAAAAGTCAGTGATGAATATAATTTATTTATTCATTTACCGCAAAGTAATGAGAAAAACAACCTTTAGCCAGTTAAGCTGTTTAACACATTTAGTATAAACATCGAGTAATCTGAGAATGAGTAAATCTGGATGTCTTTTTTTTTTTCTTAAGACAGTCCAAGAAGAAAACACATGTCAAATATAATAGGACCAGTGAAGGTCAACAGGAGAATTAGTCAGAGGAAGCTTTAGTATGTATCAGTTCTCAATTGCTGCTGTAACAAATTACCACCAACTTAATTGAGTGCCTTTAAAAAACTCTAGAATGCAGTTCTCAAGATCAGAATTGGATACATTTCTCATCGGGCTAAATTAAGCCATCCACAAGGCTGCGTTTCTTCTTCACATTTTAGCAGAAAAAAATATTTCTTGCCTTTTCCAGTATCTAGAGAGCCCCACATTCCTTGACACGGAGTCCCTTCCTCCATCTTTAGCAACAACCATGACTGCTCATCAGCGACTGTCACTCCTCCAGCTTCTACTCTAAGGCCCTTTATGGTCATAATGGACCAACCCAGATAATCCAGGATTCTCTTTCAATCCCAAGGCCAGTTGATTAGCAACCTTAATTCCATGGGCAGCCTTACTTCTGCTTTGCCATGTTAACCTAGCTGACTCACAGGTTCTGGGGAGTAGGGCATGGACATTTTGGGAGAGTGGGCCATTATTCCACCTACCACGGGCCCCTGAAACATAGATTTGCATCAGGCTCTGATGCCACCTCGCAGGAGTGAGGCAGAAAAGCAGGGAAGCGTAACAGGATTGCAGAGGTTTAAAAATAACACGGTCAGGCTGTGTTATAGATCAGACTGGTGGGTTTTGGGAGAAGAAAAAATGGCTGGAAATACTTGTTGCTTGCGTGATCTAGTCAGCACAAAACTAAGATTCAATGTAAAAAAGTTTGAATTCCATGCCACCTTGCAATGGGGAGATGTAGAAGGTATTAGAAACACAAAAGGATGACGTTCTTTCCCACAAACAGAGCCTTAGTTTAAAGGATTCAGTGCCACTGGATGGACCAACATGAGCAAGCACAGTGGAAATACCTTGATATGATGGCCCATTCGAGCCCCATGCACCTTCCCAACCCTAGACGAATTCTTCAGGACAGGTCTCCGAAAAATATCCGTATTTACAATTGGCCGTTTTGGCATCTGTTCTCCGCACATGGTCAGCCATATCGCTTGGGACTCTTAAAATGGCGGGAAGTCTCCATTCTAGATGGTCATTGAAGTGTTCTGTGATAGGAATCATGGTAAGTGCTAATTTATTGGTCTAAGGCTTGAGTGACAGTCTACAATAAAACCTTCGTTACTCCAATGGTGACTATCTACAATTAAACCTTTGTTATTCTAGGGACGCCTGGGTGGCTCAGTCGGTTAAGCGTCTGCCTTCAGCTCAGGTCATGATCCCAAGGTCCTGGGATCGAGTCCCGCATCGGGCTCCCTGCTCTGTGGGGAGCCTGCTTCTCCCTCTGCCTCTGCCTCTCTCTCTCTATCTCTCATGAATAAATAAATAAAATCTTTGAAAAATATATATATATAAAAAAAACCTTTGTTATTCTACTTATGGAATTTAGTAGAGCAAGATCCCCAAATAAAAAATGACTCATTAACAGTTCCTTCTCCTCATCCCTCTGTGTACCAGACATGTAATTGTTGCAAAACATAATCCATCCACAGCCAGCACTAAATGAATTGCTAATGCCTCTGTTTAATGTCTTAAAATATAATTGATTCTTTTCTTTAAAGATGCATCACACAAGTAGGACATACTTGTTTCTTTTCAGCCTCTAAACACTTATTTAGATCCTGATGCTCTATTTAACGTTCTTTAAAAATATTACAAATAATCCTACCCTTCGATATCTGTAACTTAAGTCTAGAAATACACAAATGAAAGGAGCTCTTGTTTAAGGATGTAGGCAAAGAGCCTCTGAATTTCAGTCTCTATATTGCTCTGCATTTATAAAAATCTCCACCATGAGCTTGCCTTTGATGTTCAGAAATTATAATTTTAAATAGTCGGTATACTGTATTTTCTCAAATTCATGTGTCATGAGAACACCACCACTTCACAACGTTATTGTTCCATGAAAAGTATGTATATTCTGGTTTTAACACATGACCCGTCTCAATTTCCTAAAAGTGTTCCTTCCCTCCTCCTGGCTTTTCCACACCCCCCCTCCCCAATACGTTTCTGACCTTCTGAAAATCAAAGATACTTTAAAACTACAGTTTTATAACATTAAATTAAAACACTGCAATGATAAGCATATCTTTGCCAGTGAAGGAGAAATATTTCTTTTTTACAATGGCTCTTTTCTGGCAGTATTATTATTATTTTTTAAAGATTTATTTATTTATTTGAGAAAGAGAGCATGCATGTGTGACAGTGGATGACAGTGGGGAGGGGCAGAGGCAGAGGGAGAGGGAGACTGAGAATCTCCAGCAAACATCCTGCTGAGCTCAGAACCTCACTCGGGGCTCGATCTCACAACACTGAGATCACAACCTGAGCAGAAATCAAGAGTCAGTCACTTAACAGATGGTGCCACCCAGGCGCCCCCTTTCCTGACATTAAGACAATCCTACTCTTACATAGTAAGTATGAAAAGAAGCAAACTATTTCATTAATAATTTGTCACGTATTATCTACGTGACAAAACGATAACATTTTTAATACGATCTGTTACCGTAGCCAGACTATTTTAAAGTTAGTCTGACTTTATCATTTCCCGTTGTTTCAACGTGGCCCACGTAAATGACCACAGGTGCCCCTTGCGTTGACCCAGGAGCATCCTTTTCACACCGCGGGCTGCTTGGTCTTCCAGGGTGATGGGCATCCCTTAGGATGACAAGGACCACAGATCTGAGAGCTGAGGACCCTGAGCCCCACAGCTGACTGGGCTCAGTGGAGCCCAAGGTTCTGTTTCAGATACCATCTCTGAAGAACCAACACCCTCATCCGAAAATGGTTAAAGCGTGCTACCTTGTAAGAAGCAGTGCGTGGGGAAGTCGAGTGCTTGGTTGTGACTTGTTGGCATCGTCAGCCCCAACCCGGGGGAAGAGGGGCCTGGAGCCAGACACGTCGGGTCAGCACCAAGGCTGTGGGTGCAACCGTGAGAAAGACAGGGACAGATATTCAAGAGGCACAAGACACACCAGGAAGATGTGGGGGTTGGAGAAAGTGGGGCGGCGCGTGCATTGTCAGAATCGTGGCGTGTTTCCATCATACAGCAGTCCTGAAGCTCGAGCACGTGCAGATGTGTGAGAGACACACGATTTAGCGCCAAGGTCGGGACCACTGGGTGTTTGTCTGTGAACAGCTGTAAATCGAAAGACGGAGCCTCGGGAGGAGCTGGGCTCCTTGCAATCAGTCAAACCGTGGAAGAAGTGTGTTGTTTTTTCCCTCTTTACTGCACAGAGTGAACCAGCAAACCCAAGTCATTTGCAAGGCGGTAACTGTGATAGTCTGTGGTTCCAGTGAGCCCTAATCATTGATAAATCATCTGGCGGAAATGGGTGCTAGCATCTGGCTTCTCTCTTCCAACAGTTAGAATGGAGGGCAGAAAAACTATTGACGAAGACAAGTTGAGCAGATAGGGATTTAGCGCTCATCGCCCTGTTTTCAAGGAAATTTCGGTGGTGAGCCCTGGGATCCGGGACACAAGCCATCCGACGTTGTCAAAGTAGTAGTAGTTTAAGCAAATAGGAAAAGAACGTAGCCCCGAATAACATCAGCTGCATTCCCTCTGAGGCTACTGTTTGCCGAGAAATTGCATGAGTTGCTTTTTCTCTTAATCTGGAAGACTCTTATTTTTCTTGCAAACATCCCACTTCATCATGGCTCAGGATGAAAGGCTTCACTCCTATCTAAAGAGAAGTAGATTTTTCTTTCTTTCTTCATCTTGCCACGTTCATTCCACTGCAGATCCCCTAGCGGAAAAGTAGTCCCTTCTTCCTATATTTCCAGTAGGACGACCACTTACATCTTTGAATCTATTTTGTTTCTTCCACGTATTAGGCAGTTACGCCTTGCTTATAAGTCATGTTTAAATGCAGCTCTCTGATAAACACGTGGTACCTGGGGGATCATTCTTTAGTAACCTACTTAGATGGGCAGGTCCTTATATTTCATTTGTCATCATCAAACCAACACTGGGATTATTCTTCCCATTCTGTTCATATCTACACATTCTCCTCAGAGCCAACTATAACTCAGACTGGATTTCTGCAGCAGGAGGGAAGGCATTCATCAGTCAAGGCATTGCCCAGTGCATGCACAAATTTCTTCCATGGAGGATTCATATCCTTGGATTCTTGACTTGGTTGGTGCTCCCTGGCTGTGTCTGGCATATTTCTTGCTTTATGAGTCTCATCTATTCCAGGATGAATCCTTAACTTTCAAATTTCCAGCTTCCCTTGCAGCAGGGACCCAAACCAGTGATGCAGCCTCCTCCAATCAGAGGGATTTTTATGGGCGTCCATGGCAGGAGTGGTGTCCAGCTCTCCAAAGTGACAGTCAGAACTCTGACTTAAGGCATGGCACCCCAGAGTGGGTGGCATCCGAGTTAGCAGTCACCCGCCAAGTGTCTATGGCAATGTCTCCACCAGACCAATTCGTAAGCTTACATTGGATATCATCCCTGGATGATTTTCCTGTAACCTGGTCCTTGGCCCTTCCCAAAATCTCGGGATCTGTGCAGTCTCTTTCAATCAGCATCTCTCTGCTTCACCAGCCAGAATGAGCTTCTGATGGCAGACGTTCAGAGCCCTGGCAAACTCACACATCCGATGGCAGCTGGTGGCCAGAGGTTTTCTCAGCATTGTGAAGTCACCGGCAACATCACCCCCAAAACACAGGACAGTGGGCTGATGGAAATGCCTTGCTTCTTCAGGTTTCTTCAGTGGTGATTTAAAAAAACCCACAAAAAACAGAAGCAAGCATTAACACAGAAGAGATTATTCTTGGCGTCCGTAGCCCCACATATGCACTCAATCCCCGCCTCTGACCTCATAATCCACAAGCATTTAAAGGAATATTGTTCCGCTCACCCCCCCCCATCCCTTAACCTTCTGAAAGGTACGGAGACTCAGTCATGCTTGTCTCCCGCATTAGATGGTAGATTATTTCAAGGGAGGGTGCATTTCCATTTCTATATTTTCAATTTATCATTTAAGTGAGCGGATCACTTTTGCATAGACAAACGTTCTGTGAATGTTTTGCAGCATGAGTGAACGTATTGGACTTTAAGTCCAGAAGGGACCTGTCAAGGAGGTAAAAAAAAAAGCAGAGCAATAACAACAAAACGGTCATTTTGCGTGAGTCCACTGGCTCAGCCATAGTTTGTGCACATTTAGGGAAGAGCCGTGTGATAGGGCTTGTAACTGCATCTGCCCTGCTCTTAGCGGAGCTTACGCTGGAGCAGCTTAGGAGGGAGGCCAGGCTCTGCAGCAACAAGGACACAAATGGTAGAATTGCTTATATGCTTTTCTTCCCAGAAAGAACGTAATGTGTTTCTCTGTCAGGTATAAATGGAACTGGTCTCCACGTGTGCATGCACACGTGCAAACAAGCATGCACACATATGCCACACACGTGGACATACATACCCACACGTGCATACACGTGTACACACAAACAAGCATGCACACATACACCACACATGCACACACTCCACACATACACAGACTTGTATGCAAACACACACCAAGCATGCACACTCCACATGTGCA
>NC_058419.1:124056781-124137478 GCF_002201575.2 Neomonachus schauinslandi
TATACCACACACACTCCACATGTACACAAACATGCATGCACACATACCGCACACGCATGCACATCACACTTAAACACACATGCAGACAGGTGGACACAGGAACATGCAATAACCAGGTGGAAAGCAGCCCATCCTGTTTTAGAGTCCATATATAGGTTCCTCTGTAGAACTCTACCCTAGAACATCTGTGGGCAAATAGTTAAGATTCCTTCCTCATTCTCTGTCAACTTGTGTGCTTACAGATGCTACTTCTGTTATCAAACATGGTACTTCCCCTTGCCTTTTTGTGAGTCTGTTAAGGATGTCGACAATCTTGCATGCTTCATTGACACCCATGTCCCTAACACTGCAACTCACCCATCCTGGAGTTATTCGAAGACCTGTTAATGATGAAGACATGAACCCCTGGAACCATTTCTATAGTTTAATTTTAAAGACGAGACTCCTGATTCAGAACAAATCAAAGCAGGCTGATTTTCTCTCAATCACATTTTTTTATCTAATTGCAAATGATGATTCAAGTATTTGAAACTTCCTAGAAAGGGTGGTGGCACTTGGATTCTGCTATTCCATTGTTTCCTGCTCAAAGGCCTTGTTGGAAAGAAAACTAAGGAGCAGACTTGGTAAAACATAAAAGGATGATATTCAAAAGAGAATTAAAATAAAAGCCAAAGGAAGATGCTAGGTGCTGAATCTAACTACTCAATACAGTTTGGAGTCAAATGCAGATAAATTTGTGTCCACTAACATAGCTTCCTTCTCAGAGCATGGATTTGGTAATGAGAGAATAGACAGGTTGGAGTATATCACTCAATAAGCATATCATCTTAAGTAAATCAGCATAGACGTCCATAAAATGCACAGAGAGCGTGGCGCCATGTTGACTTGTCAAATAGGCGTGAACATCCCTGGAACCTACGGACTTGCTCATGCGCCTTTCCGTGGAGCACCTGTCCTCACTCATGTGCATCTGTGACACCAAACGCATTTCATCCAGACACTTGGCAGTGCTGCTGCAGAAAACATGCTTCCCACTTGCTTAGCTGTCCTATTTCAAGACTTTGGTTCATCTGTGTAGCGTATCTTCATTGAATCCATCCTGTGATAACTCTGTGAGTACCACCTGCTGTGCTCACTGACCACCCGTGTCCGTGTTCTCTTTGGAGGGAACCAAAGGTCCCTCCTCTTCCAAGGTGTTTAGAATAATTACGGTTCTTTCTGCACCCTGCCCGTTCCTTGGGCATCCTTTACATCAGTGCCTACGTTGATGTGTATGCCCCTGTGTATGCACAACAGTAGAAAAGCTACATTATGTCTCTACCTATGGAAAATCTGTCGTCAATGGTGGAATGACGAGTCTTATGGACAGAATGTGTGTGCCCCCACCTAAATTCATATATTGAAGCCCTAACCCCCAGTGTGGCTCCTTTGGAGATGGACCTCCAAGGAAATAATTCAGGAGAAAGGAGATCGTAATGGGGCAGCACCAATCCTATAGGTTTAATGTCCCTATAAAAAAAGATACCAGGAAGCTCTCTCTTCCTGTCTCCACCACATGAGGACACTGCTAGAAGCCAACCGTCTGTATAGCAGGAGGAGAGCCTTCCCCAGACACCAACCACATGGAAACCAGTGTTTTCCAGAATGGTGAGATCATATCTGCTGTTTAAGCTGCCCTGTCTGTGGTATATGTTAGGGCAGCTCGAGCAGACTGAGCTTTCATGAGGGCAGTTCTCAAAGGAACTGAGCAATCTCTTTCAAGGACTTTGAGGGTCATGGGAATTTCTTTTAGTTCCTTATTCAGAATCCTCTCCAGCTGCTGTGTTCACTCCGGTCAGAGGGGATGGCCATAAACATGCAGGTGGCCAGCCACCCGGCTACTCTGAGCACGAGCAGCTCATTCACTGTGTCCTGCATTGTGGCATTTGAATTTCCTGCAGTATGCCTTCTGGTCCTGTCTAGTTATTCTCTGGATTTAGCTGGGGCATTAGCTAATTAGCTAGTTAAGAGATGGATGGTGGTGGGACCGTGTTGATTTTACTCTCACACTGTGATATCATAATTGCATGGAAAATGAATTTGAAGCAAGTGGTTCATGTTTCTATTGTGTAGTGGAATCTCCACTCCATGAAAACAGTGATATAAAAACAACAGTGCATGTCTTTTGTAAGATGGAACCTGAGCAAGTTAAGATGGGCAACTCACGGTCTGCATCCTCCTGTCCCATGTATACATGTAAAGGTGTAGAGGACTTTTCTTTCTTTTTCTTTGCTTTGTTTAATGGCATACATGTCTCTCTTTCCACAATGGCTTGCTCTTACTCTTTCTCGTCTCGTCTCAATATCTCTTGGTGATTTTCTTTCTTAGTCTTTCTTTTCCTCTCCCTATGGTGTATACCTAAAACTAATACCACATTACATATCAACTATATTTCCATTTAGAAAAAAATAAAGAAGGCTAAAAAAGGCAAGAAGATTATAGAAACAAACAAAAATGCACCAATTATTCTAAAACATTTTTTCCAATGTTCTGTTTTCAACTTAACTTCATTTTAAGCTTTCTGTTGCATAAATTGTTTAATTAGCCAGCTTAGCTATTGAGGTTTTGCTTATTCCTATTTTTGGATTTGTTAATGTTGAGAAGGAAAGAAGGAAGGAAGGAGGGAGGGAAGACAAGATGGAGGAACAGATGGCAAAAAGGAAGACAGAGGGCTTGTCCTGGTTCTGTACTGAGTTTTCGGTACCACTATGCCCTCCCATGTCAGAGCTAACCTCTGTAGCTCACTTCAGATTGAACGAAACAGGAAAGTTAAATTTGGGAGTTTGTTCATACATCTTATTAAGGTTTGAGAGAAAATATTATGAGCGATCATACATCTCAGTTGAGTGACACATACAATGCAGAGATAGGTCATATCAGCTAACGAGAATATAGCGTGTACTGGGGAGTCTGACTGGCTCAGTTGGAACAGCATGTGATTCTTTATCTTGGGATCGTGAGTTCGAGCCCCACATTGGGTGTAGAGATTACTAAAAAAAAAAAAAAAAGGATATAGCGTGTATTTCTGTTGGCTCAGATCATGTTTTGTGTCCTTCAGTAAGGTGTGATATGCTTCTTCCTAATGTTTTTTTTTAATTTAATGCACTTCCAATATTTTTTTATAATTATTGGATTTAGAATAGAGTGTGTCTACATTGCTTTCTAGGTACTTAATTACTGGCAGTAGAGGTAAAAACTAAGAATTTTTGTTTATTTACTTTGTATTCAGCATCTTTACCAAATTACCTTATACCTTCTCATAGATTTTTAATAGATTTTCTCAGGGACACAGTCACGCTGTCAACTAAAGAGCTCCCATTTCATCTCTTCCTTTCCAGTGGTTGTAACACATTTACATGGCTCAGTCGGTTGGGCATCTGCCTTCAGCTCAGGTCATGACCTTGGGGTCCTGGGATCGAGCCATGCATCGGGCTCCCTGCTCAGCGGGGAGTCTGCTTCTCCCTCTCCCTCTGCCTGCCACTCCCCCTGCTTATGCTTTCTCTCTTTCTGTCAAATAAATAAATAAAATCTTCTTAAAAAAAAAGAAGACTGCTTCTGTTGCTTAAGTTTGTTTTTGCTCATTTTATGTATCCTTTTAGTATATCCTTTTTATATTGGCTGCATAATTATTTTCAAATACATTTTCCATGTCTCTTGGTATAATCGTATGGCTTTCTTCCTCTATTGGATTAATGGATTATATTGACAGGTTTTCAAATGTAGACATTATTCGTAGTAACCCTACTTAGGAAACATCACATTTTGATGTGCTAGTTGATTTTAGTGGCATCTCTAGTCTCCAGGTGGTACCTGGTCAACATCTCTGTGTTCCCAAGTGTCCTCACACTTTTCCAGACTTAGTCTAAGGAACAATCAACCTGTGTCCATCTCCCTCTTGGCTTCTTAGCTATGAGGGTGTACTAGCACACTAATTCAGACTGAGAAGAAACTGTCTCTGGGGGTCTACCTGTTCCCCGGATGCACTGGATGCCAGGGCTCCCAAACTTGGCCTGGGAGCATGCAAGGACAGCGGGACTAACGATCCATCCAAGTCCTCCATGCCCCAGCTACTCCTAATTCTATAGGCCCCAAATTTACCTGGACAGGTCTCTTTTACAGCCACAGGGATTAGGGAACTCCCCCACTTTGAGAGTATTAAGAGTGCCTGATGGGCTGGCATCCACTGCCCACTGAGTTGAGATTTAAGAACAGATCAATTTGTGATGTTGTCGTGTGGCAGATGCAATGCTATTATTAACAGATAAATGTAAAGAGTAGATAGTCATCTTGCAATTTCAAAGTATCCTGAAAACCTTGACTAGTTTGACATAGAAACAGTGCAAAAATGCACTTATCTATAATGCCACATGAGCAGTTGAAAAATGTACTTTTATTTTTTTAAGGATTTTACTTATTTATTGGAGAGAGAGAGAGGAAGAGAGAGCACGAGCAGGGGGAGGGCCAGAGGGAGAAGCAGGCTCCCCGCCGAGCAGGGAGCCTGATGTGGGGCTCGATCCAAGACTCTGGGATCCTGACCTGAGCCGAAGGCAGACGCTTAATGACTGAGCCACCCAGGCGCCCCAGAGAAGGGTACTTTTAAAATAAGTGTAAGAAGGTGTGTATGGAAGATGGCGGAGGAGAAGGAGACCTGGATTTCGTCTGGTCTCAGGAATTCAGCTGGATAGCGATCAAACCATTCTGAACACCTACAAACTCAACAGGAGATCGAAGAAAAGAAGAGCAACGACTCTCTCAACAGAAAAGCGACCACTTTCTGCAAGGTAGGACATGCGGAGAAGTGAATCTGAGGCGATATATGGGAAGATAGACAGTGGGGGAAGGGGCCTCCGTCGGCCGCTATGGCAAGTGATAGAGCCGCGGAGCACAAAATCAGAACTTTTAAAAGTCTGCTCTGCTGAGGGACGTCACTCTGGTGCCTAAGCGGGGGGTGGAACCCTCCGGGACAGTGTGGTCTCAGGACCCTCAGGGTCACAGAAAGACCGGGGGTGCCTGAGTGTGGCAGAGCTCCCAGGTATCGGAGCAGGGAAGCCAGCTGCAGAGACGGAGCCGAGGTGCGGGCTCTCAGCTCGGGGTGGCCATAAACCGTGATCCGCGGCACAGTCGGGCCCCTGCTCCTCCAGCAGGGACCCAACAAGCGGCAGATCCAGGGAGACTCACCTTCCTCCCCCGGGAGGAGCCGCACGGGAGCGCACCGCAGGGATCTGCTGGGTTTGGAGACTCCACCCGGGGTCGGGTGCCAGAGATAGAAACGCGCGGTCACAGGCCGGGTGAGCACGGAGTGCGGCTGGAGACCAGGGAGACGGGAGTGACTGGCGGCTTTTCTCTGGGGGCTCACTGAGAAGCGGGGCCCCGAGTTCTCGGCTCCTCCGCGGCGGAGATTGGGAGGCCGCCGTTTTCACTCTCCGCCTCCAAAGCTGTACGGAAAGCGCGCAGGGAACAAAAGCCCCGGAGAGCAAACCCCAGCAGATTACTTAGCCGGGAGGGGGCAAGGGCGGGGCAATTGCGCCTCCGGCAGAGACATTTGGAAACCACGGCAACAGGCCCCTCCCCAGAAGATCAGCGAGAACAGCCAGCCAAGACCAAGTTTACCCATCAATGAGAACGGCAGAACTCCAGCTCTAGGGGACTACTGCACATAGAATTCATGGCTTTTTTACCATGATTCTGTAGTCTTTCAAAGTTAATTTTTTTTTAACTGTCTTTTTTTCTTTTTTTTTTCTTTTTGAATTTTTCTTTTTCCCTTTTTCAACCAACATCTTATCAATCCCTTTTTTTAAAAAAAAAAACATTTTTATTTTTCATTTTTAGAGTCATATTCTATCCCTTCATAGTAGTTACCCGTATTTTTGGCTTATATATATAAGTTGTTCTCTCTTTAAAATTTTGAGATAGTTTCTTCTAACAGATCAAAATATACCCTAAATCTCTAGTATATGGTGTTTTCTATTCCCCTGCCTGCTCACATCCTCTCCCTTTTTTTCTTCTTTTTTTAAATCCTCTTCTTTCTTTTTTCAAACAACTTCTTATCAATTCCTTTTATAAAATTTTTTATAATTTCCATCTTTACAGTCATATTCCATCCCTTCATCATATCAACCCTTATTTTTGTACATATATAAGTTTTTCTTTCTTTAAAATTTTGGGAGGCACTTTCTTCTAAAAGACCAAAATACACCCCAAATCTAGTGTGTGGCACTGATCTATATACCAGCCTGATCATATTTGATCACATTCTGGTTTTTTTGTTGTTGTTGTTTTGTTTTGTTTGTTTTTGTTTTTATCTTTATCTTTTTCTTTTTTTTTCTTTTTCTTTTTTCTCTCTTTCCCTTTCTTTTCCCACTGCTTCAGGTTTTTTCTGATTTGTTTAGAGTATATTTGCTGGGGACGTTGTTACTCTGCTAGTATTTTGTTCTCTCATTAATCTATTCTCTTCTGCACAAAATGACAAGACGGAAAAAATCACCTCAACAAAAAGAACAAGAGGTAGTACCGACTGCCAGGGACCTACTCAATACGGACATTAGTACGATGTCAGATCTAGAGTTCAGAATCATCACTTTAAAGATACTAGCTGGGCTTGAAAAAAATATGGAAGTTATTAGAGAAACCCTTTCTGGAGAAGTAAAAGAACTAAAATCCAACCAAGTAGAAATCAAAAAGGCTATTAACGAGGTGCAATCAAAAATGGGGGCGCTAACTGCTAGAATAAATGAGGCAGAAGAGAGAATCAGTAATATAGAAGATGAAATGATGGAAAATAAAGAAGCTGAGAAAAAGAGAGATAAACAACTACTGGATCACGAGGGCAGAATTCGAGAGATAAGCGATACCATAAGACGAAACAACATTAGAATAATTGGGATCCCAGAAGAAGAAGAAAGAGAGAGAGGGGCAGAAGGTATAATGGAGCAAATTATAGCAGAGAACTTCCCTAATTTGGGGAAGGAAACAGGCATGAAAATCCAGGAAGCACAGAGAACCCCTCTCAAAATCAATAAAAATAGGTCAACACCCCGGCATCTAATAGTAAAACTTACGAGTCTCATAGACAAAGAGAAAATCCTGAAAGCAGCTCGGGAGAAGAGATATGTAACCTACAAGGGTAGAAACATTAGATTGGCAACAGACCTATCCACAGAGACCTGGCAGGCCAGAAAGGACTGGCAGGATATATTCAGAGCACTAAATGAGAAAAATATGCAGCCAAGAATACTCTATCCAGCTAGGCTGTCATTGAAAATTGAAGGAGAGATAAAAAGCTTCCAGGACAAACAAAAACTAAAGGAATTTGCAAACACAAAACCAGCCCTACAGGAAATCTTGAAAGGGGTCCTCTAAGCAAAGAGAGAGCCTAAAAGCAACATAGACCAGAAAGGAACACAGACAATATACAGTAACAGTCACCTTACAGGCAATACAATGGCACTAAATTCCTATCTTTCAATAGTTACCCTGAATGTAAATGGGCTCAATGCCCCAATCAAAAGACACAGGCTATCAGACTGGATTAAAAAACAAGACCCATCGATATGCTGTCTGCAAGAGACTCATTTTCGACCCAAAGACAGCCCCAGATTGAAAGTGAGGGGGTGGAAAACCATTTACCATGCTAATGGACACCAAAAGAAAGCTGGGGTGGCAATCCTTATATCAGACAAATTAGATTTTAAACCAAAGACTGTAATAAGAGATGAGGAAGGACACTATATCATACTTAAAGGATCTATCCAACAAGAAGATCTAACAATTGTAAATATCTATGCCCCTAACATGGGAGCAACCAATTATATAAGCCAATTAATAACAAAAGCAAAGAAACACATGGACAACAATACAATAATAGCGGGGGACTTTAACACCCCCCTCACTGAAATGGACAGATCGTCTAAGCAAAAGATCAACAAGGAAATAAAGACTTTAAATGACACACTGGACCAAATGGACTTCACAGACATATTCAGAACATTCCACCCCAAAGCAACGGAATACACATTCTTCTCTAGTGCCCATGGAACATTCTCCAGAATAGATCACATCCTAGGTCATAAATCAGGTCTCAACCGGTACCAAAAGATTGGAATCATTCCCTGCCTATTTTCAGACCACAATGCTTTGAAACTAGAGCTCAATCACAAGACAAAAGTCAGAAAGAACTCAAATACATGGAGGCTAAAGAGCATCCTACTGAAGAACGAATGGGTCAACCAGGAAATTAAAGAAGAATTAAAAAAATACATGGAAACCAATGAAAATGAAAACACAACTATTCAAAATCTTTGGGATGCAGCAAAGGCAGTCCTAAGAGGAAAGTATATAGCAATACAAGCCTTTCTCAAGAAGCAAGAAAGGTCTCAAGTACACAACCTAACCCTACACCTAAAGGAGCTGGAGAAAGAACAGCAAATAAAGCCTAAACCCAGCAGGAGAAGAGAAATCATAAAGATCAGAGCAGAAATCAATGAAATAGAAACTAAAAGAACAGTAGAACAGATCAACGAAACTAGGAGCTGGTTCTTTGAAAGAATTAACAAGATTGATAAACCCCTGGCCAGACTTATCAAAAAGAGAAGAGAAATGACCCAAATCAACAAAATCATGAATGAAAGAGGAGAGATCACAACCAACACCAAAGAAATACAAACAATTATAAGAACATATTATGAGCAACTCAATGCCAGCAAATTAAATAACCTGGAAGAAATGGATGCATTCCTAGAGATGTACCAACTACCAAAACTGAACCAGGATGAAATAGGAAACCTGAACAGACCTATAACCACTAAGGAAATTGAAGCAGTCATCAAAAATCTCCCAAAAAACAAAAGCCCAGGGCCAGATGGCTTCCCAGGGGAATTCTACCAAACATTTCAAGAAGAATTAATACCTATTCTTCTGAAACTGTTCCAAAAAATAGAAATGGAAGGAAAACTTCCCAACTCATTTTATGAGGCCAGCATTACCTTGATCCCAAAACCAGACAAAGACCCCATCAAAAAGGAGAATTACAGACCAATATCCCTGATGAACATGGATGCAAAAATTCTCACCAAAATACTAGCCAATAGGATCCAACAGTACATTAAAAGGATTATTCACCATGACCAAGTGGGATTTATCCCTGGGCTGCAAGGTTGGTTCAACATCCGCAAATCAATCAATGTGATACAATACATTAACAAAAGAAAGAACAAGAATCATATGATCCTCTCAATAGATGCAGAAAAAGCATTTGACAAAGTACAGCATCCTTTCTTGATCAAAACTCTTCAGAGTATAGGGATCGAGGGTACATACCTCAATATCATAAAAGCCATCTATGAAAAACCTACAGCGAATATCATTCTCAATGGGGAAAAACTGGGAGCTTTCCCCCTAAGGTCAGGAACGCGGCAGGGATGTCCACTATCACCACTGCTATTCAACATAGTATTGGAAGTCCTAGCCACAGCAATCAGACAACAAAAAGAAATCAAAGGCATCCAAATTGGCAAGGAAGAAGTCAAACTCTCACTCTTTGCAGATGATATGATACTTTATGTGGAAAACCCCAAAGACTCCACCCCAAAACTGCTAGAACTCATACAGGAATTCAGTCAAGTGGCAGGATATAAAATCAATGCACAGAAGTCAGTGGCATTCCTATACACCAACAACAAGACAGAAGAAAGAGAAATCAAGGAGTCGATCCCATTTACAATTGCACCCAAAACCATAAGATACCTAGGAATAAATCTAACCAAAGAGACAAAGGATCTGTACTCAGAAAACTATAAAATACTCATGAAAGAAATTGAGGAAGACACAAAGAAATGGAAGAACATTCCATGCTCATGGATTGGAAGAACAAATATTGTGAAGATGTCAATGCTACCTAGAGCAATCTACACATTCAATGCAATCCCCATCAAAATACCATCCACTTTTTTCAAAGAAATGGAACAAATAATCCTAAAATTTGTATGGAACCAGAAAAGACCCCGCATAGCCAGAGGAATGTTGAAAAAGAAAAGCAAAGCCGGCGGCATCACAATTCAGGACTTCCAGCTCTATTACAAAGCTGTCATCATCAAGACAGCATGGTACTGGCACAAAAACAGACACATAGATCAATGGAACAGAATAGAGAGCCCAGAAATGGACCCTCAACTCTATGGTCAACTCATCTTTGACAAAGCAGGAAAGAATGTCCAATGGAACAAAGACAGTCTCTTCAACAAATGGTGTTGGGAAAATTGGATAGCCACATGCAGAAGAATGAAACTGGACCGTTTCCTTACACTGCACACAAAAATAGACTCCAAATGGTTGAAAGACCTCAATGTGAGACAGGAGTCCATCAAAATCCTAAAGGAGAACACAGGCAGCAACCTCTTTGACCTCAGCTGAAGCAACTTCTTCCTAGAAACATCGCCAAAGGCAAGGGAGGCAAGAGCAAAAATGAACTATTGGGACTTCATCAAGATAAAAAGCTTTTGCAAAGCAAAGGAAACAGTCAACAAAACCAAAAGACAACCGACAGAATGGGAGAAGATATTTGCAAATGACATATCAGATAAAGGGCTAGTATCCAAAATCTATAAAGAACTCATCAAACTCAACACCCAAAGAACAAAGAATCCAATCAAGAAATGGGCAGAAGACATGAACAGACATTTTTCCAAAGAAGACATCCAAATGGCCAACAGACACATGAAAAAGTGCTCAATATCGCTCGACATCAGGGAAATCCAAATCAAAACCTCAATGAGATACCACCTCACACCAGTCAGAATGGCTAAAATTAACAAGTCAGGAAATGACAGATGTTGGCGGGGATGCGGAGAAAGGGGAACCCTCCTACACTGTTGGTGGGAATGCAAGCTGGTGCAGCCACTCTGGAAAACTGTATGGAGGTTCCTCAAAAAGTTGAAAATAGAGCTACCATATGATCCAGCAATTGCACTACTGGGTATTTACCCCAAAGATACAAAAGTAGGGGTCCGAAGGGGTATGTGCACCCCGATGTTTATAGCAGCAATGTCCACAATAGCCAAACTGTGGAAAGAGCCAAGATGTCCATCAACAGATGAATGGATAAAGAAGATGTGGTATATATATACAATGGAATATTATGCAGCCATCAAAAGGAATGAGATCTTGCCATTTGCAACGACGTGGATGGAACTGGAGGGTATTATGTTGGGTGAAATAAGTCAATCTGAGAAAGACATGCATCAGATGACCTCACTGATATGAGGAATTCTTAATCTCAGGAAACAAACTGAGGGTTGCTGGAGTGGGGGGTGGGGTGGGAAGGATGGGGTGACTGGGTGATAGACACTGGGGAGGGTATGTGCTCTGGTAAGCACTGTGAATTTTGCAAGACTGTTGAATCTCAGATCTGTACCTCTGAAACAAATAATGCAATATATGTTAAGAAAAAAAAAAAAGAAGAAGAAGAAGAAGGTAGCGGGAGGGGAAGAATGAAGCGGGGTAAATCGGAGGGGTAGACGAACCATGAGAGACGATGGACTCTGAAAAACAAACTGAGGGTTCTAGAGGGGAGGGGGGTGGGAAGATGGGTTAGCCTGGTGGTGGGTATTGAGGAGGGCACGTTCTGCATGGAGCACTGGGTGTTATGCACAAACAATGAATCATGGAACACTTCATCTAAAACTAATGATGTAATGTATGGGGATTAACATAAGAATAAAAATAAATAAATAAATAAAAAATAAGTGTAAGAAAACAACAAATTTAGTTAGCAATGTAATCTATTTTTCTTTATTACACCTGCTTCATAAAGAATTGCTTATCATAATGTATTTATTAAATAAACATTAGAGTAACTTTACTTTCTAGGAATATATTTTAATTTGGAGAAGAAAAATGTGCCTGCTTGTGATTAACTTTTATATACTTGAAAATCTGTGCTTCTCGAAATTTATTTTTCTGCTCTTAAAAAAATAATAAAAGCCACAGTGCATTTACATTTTAACAAAAGTACCATCTTTGAGCTCACATATTTTAGACAGAAACAATAATCCAGGATTTAGTTTGTTTCCCAATTAAATTCCACCCAGAGTTAATAGTGGTCTAAATTGAATTTTATTGTGCTGCCCACTTACTTAAGATAGTTAATCAGCAATAAAGTTGCAAGATTTTCTATTTTTTTTGGAAGGTTTTTTTCACATTATCCCCATTATCTCTAAAATTCACATTTTAGAGAGCTATATACAGTAGTTTCTTCTACAACATTAAATACAAACTCAATCAGGCCCTGTTCCCCATAATGTTTATGGCACTTTTAAATGTTACAAAGAAAGCTAGGTTCTCAAAATGTTTCTACTCTGAAGAAATAGGGTTTTTTTAATTTATTTTTTGTATTCCATGTTGCTGCTGTGAACCATAAAAGTCTATGTTGATTGTGTTTTTAAACTTAGCGGGTAATTTATTTATTTTATTTTTTATTCTTATGTTAATCCCCATACATTACATCATTAGTTTTAGATGAAGTGTTCCATGATTCATTGTTTGTGCATAACACCCAGTGCTCCATGCAGAATGTGCCCTCCTCAATACCCACCACCAGGCTAACCCATCCTCCCACCCCCCTCCCCTCTAGAACCTGCAGTTTGTTTTTCAGAGTCCATCGTCTCTCATGGTTCGTCTACCCCTCCGAATTCCCCCCCTTCATTCTTCCCCTCCTGCTACCTTCTTCTTCTTCTTCTTTTTTTTTTTCTTAACATATATTGCATTATTTGTTTCAGAGGTACAGATCTGTGATTCAACAGTCTTGCACAATTCACAGAGTTAGCGGGTATTTTAATTTCCAGACTGCTGAGTCATGCTGAGGTGTTAAATCAGGAAAATCATTAGACACATAAAATAGCAAACACAGATATATGACCTCTCGCTATTATTTAGGGAAGAATAAAAATAAAGGCAACTAAACAGTTTGAAGATGAAGCAGAGAAAGATGCTCCGGAGGATGGGAAACAAAAAAAGCAAATCAGAAGCTGGTTGATCTGAGAGAGAGGAAAAAAAAAAATCCTGAAAAGGGTGACATTGAGAAAATTTGTTTTCATAATTGCAGGTGATAATATAAACAATAATGTTAATGAGTTAGTGAGTTAGTTCTTTGGAATCTGAAATTTTATTTCCAAGAGAAGCATAAAGTGTAAACAAAAGTGTCACATATTGTAAACGTTTAAAAATACCTAAAGGGGAAAAGTAAGCCAAATATGTGTAGCAAAAAGCATCAAAGTATTTATAAAGTAACACAGTGTGCCATTACATTTAATGTCTTTTTTAGTGGTATCAGAAAATGACAAGAAAAATGCATCGTTTAGGGCATTAAGTTTAATCTCTGACCAGATACAACACACCTCACAGTCTTTTATTCATATTGCATTTAATTTTTTTTAATTCGAGAATAAGTATAGAGTCACAGGAATTTGCAAAGCAGTACAGAAAAGTCCTGTGTACCCTTCACTGGATCCCACATTGGTGACATCATATGTAAAGATAGCGCACTATCAAAACCAAGAAGGTGGCATTGATACAGTGTTTCTAGTTCTCTGCCATTTTGTTCACACAAATGGATGGAAGAGCCAACGCCATCAAGCTACCGAACTGTCCCCCCGCTACTCAACCTCCCACACCCTCTCTGTCATCCTTCATCCCTCCAATCACAAATATCTTCCCCTTCCCTATAATGTTGCCACTTTGAAAATATCTTGTAAGAGGAGTCCTAGACCATATGACCTCTTGAGCTTGGCTTTTTCTTTACTCAACACAATGCCCTTGACATCATTCAAGTTCCTGAATATATCAGTAGATGTGTAATATCTCCAAGCTCTTTTTATCATTTCATCTTTGTGTTTATTTCAGCCAGATTTCTGTGTTATCCATTTGATAAATTGTTTTGTACACAAAAATATGCTTTATATGTTTTTTATGGACTATGCTTTGTTTTCCCCCCAAAAGATAAATACGGCAGTGAAGATGCTTTCACAATTAAAAATATACCCAAATAAAAGTGACTTGAATGATGAGGGGTTGATGTTTCTCACGGAAGGAGGAAGAGGCAAGAAGGTACTTCTAGGGTCTGTTAATTCAGCAGCTCAACCATCCAGGGATGTTGGTCAGTGTCTTGGTGATGCTCTTGCCTTTCTGGTTGGGATTCTGTTGTCCTCAAAGTGGCTGCAGTGGGTCTGAGCATCATATATCCTTCCATGCAATGTTCAAAACCAGGAAACAGCAGATTTTGGTGTTATCCATTTGATATATTGTTCTGTGCACAAAAATGTGCTTTGTATTTTTTTCATGGACTATCTTCTATCTCATCTTCATTCAACACCGACATTCCCAGGATGTACCTCCCGGGCCTCAAGAACCAGAATGGAATGGGGCTCCTGGGTGGCTCAGTCATTAAGCGTCTGCCTTTAGCTCAGGTCATGATCCCAGGGTCCTGGGATTGAGCCCTGCAGTGGGCTCTCTGCTTAGTGGGAAGCCTGCTTCTCCCTCTCCCACTCCCCCTGCTTGTGTTCCCTCTCTCGCTGTGTCTCTGTCAAATAAATAAATAAAATCTTAAAAAAAAAAAAAAAAAAGAACCAGAATGGGTTGCATCCTCAAAACTGTCAGCCGAGTGTGTGGTATTCACGCACTCTAAAATGGGATTCCAAGTGGTATTCTGAAATGGGATAATGTCCAGCAGATGTGAAGAAAAAGGCCAGAACCATTAGGTGAGGAGACACCCAACAGAGCCCTGCAGACCTCAGAAGTCACACCTGTCCCAGGGTCCTCCTTTGGAACCTCAATTCTGCTTTGTCTGTTACTAATATTACCACTCACCATTTCTTTCAATTTGCAGTGGCTTTGAATCTTTCTTTAATTTTACTGTTTTCCTTTGAAAACAATTTTAGCGAGGGTCATTTTAAAAGCATGCTGATAGATTTTATCTTTATTATCTTACCCGACAGTGTATCTTTTGATAGGAAAATTTATGTTCTGCATATTTATTGGGATAGCTGAGATGGAATATTTGATTTTTTTTTTTCATCTTTTACTTTATGTGTCTAGTGTTTATGTTTGGCTGTTGTGACCTCCTTATTCATATTGTTTTAGTATGGTCAAATTATATTCACACCTTACTCCCCACCCACATTTCCCCTTTAATTTGGAAATTGGACTAATATGGGTTTTTAAAAAATAATTAATGCATGAAGTGTGTTAAAGCAGAAAATACAGTGATTCCCAATAAAAAGTAAGTCTTGCTCCTGTTTGTTGAGCCCCCTGGGCCCCTCCTAAGAATTAATCACGTGGAAAATGTCCTTGGCCATCTATCCACATATTATATCACATTCTTCACAATATATTTCCATTTTGTCCTTGAGATGTCTATACCCATATAACATCTTTTTATATCAACTAATACAAATCACCCTCCTTTTTCTTTAAGGTCTGCATATTATTCTATAAAATTGGTGTGGTAGCATGTATTTAACCTAATCATGCAGAAATTGAACTTATTATAACCTGTGGGTCCTTCAAACAATGCTGCATTGTTTATCTGTACGTTAACATTTTGGGACACATTTGAACATGTGTTTTTAGGGGTGAATTCTGACCACTGGAATCATGGGGACAATAATGGTGTGATTTTAGCTCTTCAAATGTTGTGGGAGCATCCTCTAAAGGGGTTGAATCAATCAATGCTGTCATCCAAAAGTGTAGGGAGAGTCATTTTTTTAATTTCCCCAAGCTTTTTGTCAGCGCATTATAAAACATTTCTATATTTCCCAGGCACCTCAGTGGCTCAGTTGGTTAAGCGTCTGCCTTCAGCTCAGGTCATGATTCCAGGGTCCTGGGATCGAGTCCCACATCGGGCTCCCTGCTCGGTGGGGAGTCTGCTTCTCCCTCTCCCTCTACCCCTCCATTGTTCTCTCTCTCTCAAATGAATAAATTAAATCTTTAAAAAAATAGAAGCTCACTTAAAAAAAAAAGTTTCTATCTTTTCCAAAGTTCAGAATCTCATATGTGTAGTTAATATTTACATCTCTCTTACATGTGGGATGGAATATTTTCATGATTAAAAGCCATCTTGGGGTACATTTTTAAATGCCGTTAGTGGTTTAAATTTCAACTCAAACATTTATCTGTAAACTGTATGACTCTATTAGCTTATGAATAAAATATTAACTGTGTACCTTTTACAAGATGTTTTGATTGGGTTGGCCATTTCACGTTGCTTTTAAGTATCCATGTCTATAGTCTGTTACAATCCTGGTTTTGCTGAAATAGTTTACAAGGTATTCTTCTAGGGGCACCTGGGTGGCTCAGTCAGTTAAGCATCTGACTCTTGGGTTCAGCTCAGGTCATGATCTCATAGTCCTGAGATTGAGCCCCTTATCAGGCTCTGCACTAAGCATGGAGCCGGCTTGAGATTCTCTCTCCCTCTCTTTCTGCTTCTCCCCCAGCTCACTCTCTCTCTCAAATAAATAAATAAATAAAATCTTTTTTAAAAAGGTATTCTTCTAAACTTCTTTTTCTCTTATGTCTGTGGATTTGGGGGATCAAGGATTCTTTCTGAACATATATTATAGATTCCGGTCATATGAAATGTGTGGTATGAATCTGTATTTTATCACTAATTTCCTTACCTTACTGTGTGTTACAATCGCAGACAGATAATGTGCACATTTGGGCAGCTGGCTTTCTGCATCGTTGACCTCAGTACCCACATGAGCAAAATGAATCTCAAGGAGGCACTGCCCTTTGGGAATAGTGACCTGGGCTTGTGGACCTGGTGGGGGAGTGTTTTCATGGACAGGTAGAGAGACCTTCCCGTGACTGTTTGCAGACTTGATCTCATTGCCCTCAGTGAGAGCTTGCAGTGAGGAATATGAAAACTTTTTTTATTTTGTTTTTTAAAGATTTTATGTGTTTATTTGTCAGAGAGAGCGCGCACAAGCAGGGGGAGTGGCACGCAGAGGGAGAAGCACATTCCCCACTGAGCAGGGAGCCCGATGCGGGGCTCAATCCCAGGACACTGGGATCATGACCTGAGCCGAAGGCTGACAATAAATCAACTGAGCCACCCAGGCATCCCATGAAAAGTTCTGTTCCTAAGATGACTCTCCTTCCAGTCAAGCCTATGCTCATCCTTTGTGCCAAATGCAAATGTGCTCTTTGTCTCTGAAATTTTACCTCACCATATCTGTTATTTGGTCATGGTGCATCATCCATTTTATATGTTGCTGAATGGGATGTGCAAGATTTTCCTGAGGAATTTGTGCCCATGTCCCTAAGGGACATTGGTTGTCGTGTTCTTGTGTCCTCATGGAATAAATCGGGAAGAGTTTCCTGTTTTCATAATGGAAATGTTCATGACGTTATTGTATTAATTCTTCTAAAATATTTGCTGGAATTCACCAGTGAAGGCATCAAGGCTGCAGTTTTCTTTATGGGGAGTTTGTGTGTGTGTGTTTAATTACTAATGGAATCTCATAATTACTATTCAGTAATTTGAGTCTCTTTTTTTTTTTTTTTTCAGTGAGCTTAACTAAAATCCTGTCAATTTTGTTGATCTTTAAAAGAACCCACCTTAGATCTCACTTCGGT
Organism: Neomonachus schauinslandi; assembly: GCF_002201575.2. Lineage (NCBI taxonomy): Eukaryota > Metazoa > Chordata > Mammalia > Carnivora > Phocidae > Neomonachus > Neomonachus schauinslandi. The sequence goes on from NC_058419.1 coordinate 124,074,446, forward strand.
ATTGTTTTTCAATACTCTCTTTCATCTATTCACACTTCAATATTTATAATTACCTTCCTTCTGACTGGGTTTAATTTCCTTCTCTTAACTTAGATCTTAAGGGGCATGGTGATGTTACTATTTTGAGATTGTCTTATTTTTTTTTTAAAGATTTTATTTACTTGATAGAGCGAGCACAATCAGGGGGGAGAGGCAGAGGGAGAAGGAGAAGCAAACTCCCTGCTGAGCAGGAAGCCCGATGTGGGACTTGATCCCAGGACCCTGGGATCATGACCTGAGCAGACCCTTCACTGACTGAGCCCCCCAGATGCCCCAAGATTGTCTTATTTTTTAGTATAGATTTTTGCGTTGATAAATGGCCTGTTCAGCACTAGTCTAGCCACATCCTATGTATTTTTGGAGTGCGGTTTTCACTCCATATTGATCTCAAATTCTTTTCCCACGTCCCTTTTGATTTATTCTTTCTTCCCCTGCTTACTTATGAGTGTGCATCTGATTTCCACACGCCTGTAAGTCTCCCACACCCCAGTGTCATGCATTATCACCTCACTTCCACTATGGTCAGAGACCTACTTTGCCCAATGTCTATCCCTGTATGTTGACCGAGACTCACTGTATGACTTCCTCACATCTAACCAACAATGTGCTCCATCTGTGCTTGAGAAACCATGCATTCCTTTGTGCCAAATGCAAACATGTGCTCTTTGTCTTTGACCAGAATGTGTGGAAAGAGGCTTTCTCACTGGGCAAGCTTTCGGTCAAGTCCACCTGTAAAAAAAAAAAAGTGCCCTGTAGATGAGGATTTCTGGGCAGCATGCGGGCAGGGGGTTCTGTTGGCCTTTCTGTGGAGCTCTGCTGGATCTCCTGGTTCCTGGGAAGCTGTTGGAGGGGAAGGGAGTGGACGGATGGACAGCACCACAGGCTTCATGCTCCTCCCAAGATTCACCCCTCTTTCTTCAACACACCCTCTGCGGATAGTTGGAAGCTTTTCGTGAATTAGCAGCGTTTTGAGTCTTTTCATTTTGACAAGCTGTAATCCTCAGTGCTTTTATGGATGAGCAAAGTTTTAGTCTGTATTTCACAATTTCAGAAGCCAGTCCTGTTTTCATTGTTTTCCTTTCCGCTCTGACCTCGATTTACGTTCTTCTGACATCTCTGAGTACAGTGGGTTGCGTTTTTTGGTCTCACTTCCTCAGACAAGCATTTATAGCATCAGTTTTTAGCATTAACCCAAAGGATATACGTGTACATTTAAGGCTTATCTTTTCCTCTGCGTCTAAGTTCGGGCGATTCCCACAAAGCTTTCATGAAGTCGCATTTTAATCGTCATTAAATACAAACTATTTTCTAATTGTGTTTATCTCTTTTGTCCCGCGGGTTCGTTAATTGTGTTTCCCTTAATTTGCAAACACTGGGGACTTTTCCAATGGTCCTTTTGCTCTGTAACTGCTGCTAATCCCACCGTGACGAACATATGGGTCCTTGGTATGTGCAGCCTGTGGAATGCGGTTCATTTGTTTTATGATGCAGCATACGGTCAGTGTTGGGCACTTGAAAAGAGTGGGCAACGTGTAGCTGCCGGCCACGTCACGCTGGATAGGCCTGTCAGGTGCCCTGTGCTTTCATATCATCTTTATCATTTCTAATCACTTCTTTCCTGTTCTTTCAGCAACTTCGGTAGACATGTGACAATAGTCTACATCAGGAACATGTCCGTTTCTCCTTTATGATATGTGAAATTTCAATTTCAATATTTGGAAGCTCTTTTTTTTTTTTTAAGATTTTTTAAAGTAATCTCTACACCCAAAGTGGGGCTTGAACCCACAACCCTGAGATGAAGAGTCACATGCTCTTCTGACTGAGCCAGCCAGGCGCCCCATAAATATTTCGAAGGTCTTTTATTATTCACCCATGGATGTAACATTTCATGTTAAATTATGAAATACCCCACACTATCTTTCATCATGATTTCCACCTTGTGTTTTGTTTTGTTTGAGACTAGTATTCCTGCATGAGCTTTATTTTCTTTAGGGTTCTCATGGTAACACTTTTTTCCAGAATTAAAATTTTAACCTTTACCTATTTTTGTGTTTAGGGTTTATCTCATGGACCCTGCATGTATTTGGATTTTATTTCCATTCAATATGAGAGTTATTTTTCATTGTACTATTTAGAATGCTACTATTTGTTATAATTGGGGTGTATTTACATTTTGTGATAGATTAAATATTTTTATATTAAGGCATTTCTACCTTTTTTGTTGCTCTTACAGTTGTTTACTTTTTAACTCTACTTTGGTGTTTGCTCTGGAAGATACAAAATGAATGAATGCCTTCTTCAAGTGTTGTGAAAATGAGCATCACAGACAATGTCATGAACCTATGGGGACACTTTATCATCATTTACCATCATTTACCTTCTTTCCCACTGTGTTCATTTACTTCTTTCTAGTGTGTTCATTGATTGTATTAACTTCCTTTTCTCTCTCTCTCTCACACACATACACACACACACACACACCTCTGTGAAGCATTATTACTACACTGCATGAAGCCTGCAGTGCTCACATCTTAAACTGTCAGTAGTGAAATTTTCAATCATCTCTGAGCTTCCATCTAGAAACATTTTCCATTTGTTTGAAAAATCAACTTATTATTTCCTTTATTTCTGGTCTGCTGATAAATTCTTAGGGTTTTTTTTTTTGTTCTTGTGGGATATTTTGCTAACGTTGAGAGAGAAAAAAAGAAGGAAGAGTGGTGGGTCCTAGGTAATTCAGTAAGAGAACAAAAAGAAAGTAGATAGATTCATGGATGGATGGATGGATGGATGGATGGATAGCTGATAGATATGGTGGATGGATGGATGGATGGATAGATATATAGATAGATGATAGATATGATGGATGGATGATAGGTGATAGATATGATAGTTGGATAGATGATGTATGGATATTAGATGATGGATAGATAGGTAGATAGATAGGTGATAGATGATAGATAATAGATGATAGATATGATAGATGGATAGATGATAGATGATGGATGGGTAGATGAATGGATGGTAGGATGGATAGAGAGATAGATGGACAGATATAGATGGATGGATAGACACAGATAGATGATACATAGGTGACAGATAGATAAGCATATTATAATACATAGCTGATAAATAAATAGATAAAAAGATAGCAGATAGGTGAGAGATAGATAAGATAGATGGCTTCACTGGTGAATTCCAGCAAATATTTTAGAAGAATTAATACAATAACATCATGATAGATAACAATATACAGATAGATTATAGATAGGTTACAAGAAACAGACAACAAACCCATCCCTACAGGAGAGTAGAAATCAAGGGCTGGAAGTAACAGTGGTCATGTTAGATCTGAGTAACAGATCTAACTCCAGCCCTGAGTGAAGATGTCACAGTAGTATCTGAGTCCCCTCTGCCCTTCCGTGTTTCTCCTGCTGGACATCTCTTTGGGGTCATTTGTTACAGCTACCCCTGGGAGTGCAGACACAGCCCATATAATGCATGTCCTTGTGTACATTGTACTGAAAGTTTGTGCTGGGTGGGAACTGTGACAACCCAACAGAACATATGAAGTCAATACCATTGGAAATAACTACCCTACCAACTCCCTCGGCACCCCCCACACACACTGATAATGTGTCTCCCAGGTGTGGAGTTGACCCCGCTGCCCTTGTAGCCCCCTGATTTGGTCTCTATCTGTATCTGTCCTTCCCAGTTTCCATCCTTCCTCCATAACCAAACCACATTCAATTATTTTGTATAGCATTATGGCAGCCTTTGATTTCCTTGTTCCCTCTGCACCCTTTGCTAAGGGCTCTTGGAACACTTAAGATACTCTGTGAAACAAAACATCCTCTGAGGACAAGTCTACCATTTCTAGAAATTAAAGTAGCATCATTCTCAGCAACATTAACAACAACGCGTGGCTTGGGAAAAACATTTTCCTAAATTTTAAATGCTTCTAAATTCTATGGCACCAAGTATTTTACGCCCCCCTCCCAATCCATCCAGAATTCTGGTCAACTAAAGAACTGTGGGCATATTTGTTGACTGATGATCATCTTTTCAAATACATACAGGACTGTATTTCTTTTACAATACAAGCCCATTGATAAATGAGATCTCTGTATGTCTTCCATTGTCCTCACCTACGCTTCTTATGAAACTATGTGGCTTAATCATTCCCACCTTTGTAGATTATCTCTCTCATTGTCTTACGCTTTCCTTAAGTATCTTCAAATGTCTTCCTTTCTACATCTGTTACGTCAACTCTTCCTGGAATGTCCAGTTCATGTACTACACCAGCACTGGAGCCTTGATAATTTATTCTACTGAGAAATCCGCTCCCCGTGGGATCTTAAACAGAAGTTGTTCTTTGTACCAAGACGTCTGAGATGCAGTTAAATGTCAGTTAATCTCACGATAGCAGGCCTACAGTGGTTTCAGAAACAGATCCTCATTAGCGCCATTAAATACCTTTTCTCGTAGGTTATACAAAGACACAAAGAAATAGGGATGCTGTGATTCTGTACCATGTGGGAAACAGTGTCTACCTGACTTCTCATGGGAAGCCACATCACTTGGGATTAAGGAGTTTAATTTCCCATTTCCAGACTCTCCGTTCTATGGAGACTGAGCTCTTAGGGTTAGACAGGCAGAGTTGACAAAGTAAAATCAGTGCAAAGCACAAGGAGAAAAAATTACACACACACAATCATTGTTTAATTCTATAAAAGTATTTAGCAGCACTTAGAAGATATACTCTGAAACTAAATGCTAAAAAATTATTTATTAAATAAATAATTGGCAGGAAAGACATCATGTGATAATTTAATATTAGTGGGCTATGAACATCCTTCTAGGGTCTGACCCAGAATAAAATTTTTTCTTCCCTTCCATGCTAGAAGATGATCACTGTCTCCCTAAGAAAGAGAGGTGTAGAATTTGAGTGTCTTGAGTGTAACAAAGTGCCTACCATTCTCACCTGTGTTTTCCTGGGTCCAGTCATCTCGAACAAACACCTCATCTTTATTAAATCCTACGTGGAATGTTTTAAAGGCATTTCACATAAATACCTTTTGTCCAGCAAGCCACCCCCACATCCGTGTTCTCCATCAAAATTGCTGACTTCTTTGCTTCAAGGAGGGATAATTTGTAAGCATCAATGGGATGACAGTCCCCAGTGTTGTGGGTTATTTTCAGTTCAAAATAAATCAGAAGTGTATCATGAAGCCAACAATGATAACTTAAAGGCTGTTTGTGTAGTCAAGCTATGATGCCCTCACCCCATGCTCAGAAGATCTGAAACATCATTTTTGTCCCTTGATGTAGTGATGGGTCTGTACCGAAGATGTCATTCTCATGGCCTCCCTCCCCTGGATTACCCTACGTACAGCAGAGGCTCTTAAAATACCAATCTGACCAATAGAGTGAAGCTCACTGTTGTCATCCCATGGTGTTGGTCTCATCCAAGCCACGGGCATGCAGGCCCTGCGCAAAAGATAAGTCAATGCCAAAGACCATCAACAGGAGAACAGAAGCAGAGCATTTGAAGGAGAGCAATGATATTTCTGTTTGTCACATTGACCAGACCAGAAACATACCCCTTCGTCACATGGGCAATGTATTTCCGTAATTCTCAGTTGTGAAGACACTGAAATCGAGCTCATCCCGTAATCGGTCCCCACTTAGGTAAAGCATTCTTGTTGTGTACACAGCGGTCTATGGACTTGATGAGATACCCACACATTAAAACAATTTTTTTAAATAAACAAGTACGGGGCGCCTGGGTGGCTCAGTTGGTTAAGCGGCTGCCTTCGGCTCAGGTCATGATCCTGGAGTCCCGGGATCGAGTCCCGCATCGGGCTCCCTGCTCGGCAGGGAGCCCGCTTCTCTCTCTGAACCTCCCTCCTCTCATGCTATCTCTTTCTCTCTCTCAAATAAAAAAAAAAAATCTTCAAAAAACATACTGTTAAATAAACAAGTACGTGGTTTTTATCAGTTATGTGGGTTCTAGGACAGGCAGTGAATTTGTTTATTTATGAAGTAGGAGTCAAAGCTAAGTAGGAAGATTTCCTCATGTGTCATTAAAAGCGGATCACCGTCTGGGTGACTCCTGAAAGAAAGGTCAGTTCAAGAATCTGGGACCCCAAATGGGAGGCCACATAACAAGGCCCCTGTTTAAGAAAGCACAACTGCTTCTCCATTACCACCCTGGGGCCATACACAGTCCTAGGATTTTATCGCGTACCTTCAGTGGTAGTACTAAGTGATATCCTATGATATGATGAAAATCAAGAGCTAATTTATATTCTTTTTTTTGCAGCAAAGACATATTGACATAACTGTCATATATTGTATGCAATATTCTTTTAATTTATATCCTGTTTTTGCAAGTATAGCAACATAAAGACATACTGATATAACTTATAGATTGTATGCAATACGCAAATATAGCAACATAAGAACATATAACATAACTGTTATATCTTGTATGTCTTATCACTTAGTATTAGTGATTCAGAATTACAAGTAGCAAGAAGCAATACCTATTTTTAATTAAGTGAGGATCTCTACTTTCTCATACAAATATTCACATTTACAATTGTTCGAAGCTAGGCTGCAAGTCTTAAGAACCAGGCGTGTGTAGGAGAGAACTATCATCTTCCCATTTTATGAATCTCTTCACACCAGTCTTCAAAACATTAGGCGTAGAATCACTTAAGTATATTAGCTGATTAAACAGAACCCACTCTGTGGACTATATGTAAAGCCTTATAAATAATTGTACAGATGAAACTAAGCAGAGAATGTCTTTGCTTATACACACTGTCTAGGATTTGACATGGAGACAGAGATTGGCTTTGCTTTAAGGTGCACTGGACCCTGAGCAACTGAGAATCCACTGTCTTCTGAGGGTACCCTTTGACCATGACAAAACCTTCCAGAATTTGCTGTCCTATGGATAGCATGTCTTTTGCAAAGGAATGTCCTGCCTGAAACCAATTTGGAGCAGATATTCATGATTTCATAGACAGTAAGATTAATCCCTATGACTTCTTGCATCCTTTCCAGCCCTCCCAAAATAAGAACCCAAGTCTGTGATAAAGGGATATCCCTTCTGTTTGACCTAACATTTCCTTTTCTTACCGTAAATGTCAGGGTACTTGATGATCAAGCGTACCTCTTTACTTTGAAGAGCATTGGCATTTGACATGGCATTAATAATACACCAGTAATCCTAAATGAATATGCCAGACAAGGGAAATCCACATAAATTCAAACATTTTTGTTCAGCAGATATTCTACCTACTGTGTTAGGGAGAAGTAAAACATAAATTTAGTTATCTGAGATTCACGTCTGGACTTCTGTCTAGCTGAGGCCAGGGGCGAAGTTTGCAGGATTTTATTTTCCCAGACCAGATTTCATTGTGTCTAAAGCGCACTGTTTGATGACTCTAATATTAACAATGTCCTAACTCCACACCTGTAGTTGGAAATGCATAGCGAAAAGTTGGAACATGACCCAAGCCTGTCGTTAAATTCGAAGACGATCATGCCGCGTTTCCCTTGTATTTGTAGCTTCCCATTGGCCACACGTTCAGGTCAGGTGTGACTAGGGGAAGCAGGTTGGTGTCCGTCCACCATGATGTCTCAAACGGTGTGAATGGCTCCCTGCTCACAGTAAGGGACGGCTGTCCATGGAGTCTGACTCCAGCTTCCCTTGCTTTAAATACTGGTGTTTACATGAAATGCAAGCTACTCTTTAAAGGATGTAAGTGTTGGATACAAATACCGTTAGATTTCTTATTTATAGCCATCCTCAGACTCTTCCTAAAGTCCTCAAATCCTTGTCCCTCCCTTGGTACTCACAGCCACGTGGGGTTTATATGTCCACTTTGCTCATGTGTTATTCTTCCTGAAGTTGTAAAACAAAGTTTCTCAACTTCACTCTTGGCGTGAGGGGCTGGATAATTCTTTGCTATGGGAAGGCGGGCGGGTGGGGAGTGGTGTTTCCCTGCGCATTATAGGGTTTTCAGCAGCATCCCTGGTCTCTACCACTAGATAGCAGAAGCATCCTCAGTTGTGACAACCAAAAATGTCTCCAGACAGCGCCTAGTGTCCCCTGGGGTGACGAAGCAAAATTACCCCCTGTTAAATATCTCCATTGTAGACAACTAATGTTTTATCCACGATCCCGCCATTAGATAGCAAGTATGATGATGCCAAAGGATATATCCTATTTATATATGAATATACCCGGGGCTGGAGCCCAGCCTGGCTATGTTAGGTCAATCAATATTTATTACATTAAATTGCCTGAATCCAGCATTCGAAAATTCCTTGAAATAGCAGAAAAGTTTTACCTACTTCTTTCAAGAAACGATGGTTGCTGGAGACAAGGACATCTCGTAGATTCAACCACAGCCATAAACTTGCAGTCCACATAAATCTTAATTATCATAATATGCAAAGGCAAAAAAAAAAAAAAGCAATCTGCAAGTCTCATAGGGAGCTTCAGCATTCATTTTTATTCCATAACTCAAGGTTTAGGAGCAGAACAGGCCAATTATTATCAGAGAGATTTATTTTCACATTGAAATTAGTCCATTTCCCTCTGCTTTCCTTGTATAAACAGCCAGCAGTGCGTGCATCTTCTACATACTCTCTGCTGTTCCATTTCTGTGAAGCCGAGACACAGGGGAGGACTTCCCAAATCGGTGTCCTTGCCTTGACCAAATCAGAGGTCATTTGTCCCCATTGAGGAAGTGTGGACACTGGGAAGTTATTGGCCCTTGACTCCTTGCACGTATGCGCTTTCCTACTGAAATCAGCATGACGAGGGGAACGTCGTCATGATGTCACATTCTTGGCTGTGTTCTCCGTAAGGAGAAACCGTCTCCAGCCTCGCGGGTCCAACGCACCTTGTGACAGATTCCTGTGTTGGTTGCAGGGTTTATAGCTTTGGAATTGCATGCTCAGGCGAGGTCATAGTTCAGTGGAGACTCGTGAAACGCAGAGAGCAAGCGACTTCAGTGTTTGCCATGTCCTTTGAAGGATTCTCAGCAGGTGTGTACTCATCATGGATTGCAAAGGAATTAGGAGGAGAAGAAGGGTAGGCAAGACTAGTAGCTTTCCTCAGGGCAATTTAATTATAAAAGTGATAATTCCTCAAAGATTGTGTCATAAAGAGATAGCACTGTGCAACACGGGAATAAAACAGATCGTATCTTCAAAGGAGATAGGAACTCTTAGCTTTTATTCAGGTGTTCACAGTCTGTCTTGCACGAGAAACATAGTTTTGACATAAGTAGGTGCAGCTTCTAAGAACTGACTTTGTTATCAACTACAAAGAGGGCAACATAATCCCATTTAAAAACAAAAAAAGCATGTCCCCATCTTTGGGGGACCTTAATTTATTTTTGCTTACCCTTTAAAGATAATATATTATTTTGAGAGAAGGCTTTAAAGAAATGAAAAAAAACAGAAATGAGCCAAATTATTCATTTTTATTTAACCTAGTTGGTTTATAAGACTCCATAGCACTTGGCAGGAACACATCAGAGTAATTCCATTTAAAAATATTTGGACAAAAAGAGATCGCACTATTAAGCAACTTGGTAGAGAACTTTCCACACTTTTTTTGGTAAGCAGGAAACTCAATGCAATGTTTCTAAATGGGGTCTTTGCTAGAGTGAAAAAAAATAAGGCACCACAGGTAAAATTGCAGTATTGGGAATTGTTTTGCAATTCATTTTGTAAGCCATGTGCTTTGTAAATGGCAACCACGTTTTCAAGTCCTCAAATCCTCCTGAACCACTGAAAATCCAAGGCGTTTCATTCTGAATACTGTTTCAAAGGGGAGATGTCTCCCTGATGTTCCATTGTGGTCCTATGTACACAGACAGACTTTACAGAACCATTACTCCAAAGTTCAGGGAGGTTGAACCAGAGATTTGCACATTGCACCAACCACCTACCAACAAGTACGCTCTTCCAGACCTTTTATAGTATGATCATAATATTTTGTAGAAGACATGTGTCCACGTGCTATAATAACCTTATTATGCTTGAATATCAAAAAGATAGTTAAATGTACCCTCAGTGTTTTCCCGCATTCAGATCCTTCTTCCAACACATCGTTCCTTCTTGGGCAAAGAGCTGCCCATGCACAAACCATTTCTCCTTCCCTCGTAGGCTGATACCTGGATGGAGCTGTTGGATCAAAAATGAGACAAGAGCCCCAACACAGAATCACTTGTACAAATCCAAAGCCCCATATCACCAAACAGAGACTTGACACCCAACCTAGGTACAGTTTCAGCGTCTTGCAGGAATGGCATCTTAAACCAGGCAATCTGAAATCACCTCGTCAGCCCTAGTGAGGTCACCTGCCTGGTAGACCCCTGCCATCCCAGAAAAGAAGGGGACCTTGCCACAACCAATCCACTTTTTGCTAATAGAACCTCCTTCTCTCCCCGTCCCTTCTGCCTATAAGCCTTTCATTCTTTATGCCTCCTCTGAGCTCCATCCCACCTGCTGCCCCATGCAGGAATCCTTGACTAAAACAAGGAAGATATTTAGAATTTGCTCTGTTGAATTATATTTTATTTTTTCTGGTGGTTCATTGTGGACGTAGGACTACGTTCTTCCTGACCGACTGAGAGTGAAGTCTCGTCCTTCCCTTGCAGACATGGGGCAGGTAAAGAAATGGTTCCCCTCAAACCTGTGTCTTCCCCACCCCAACCTGAATGGAATCAGGCTGAATTGGGATGGAGTTGGAAATGGCAGGTGTTAGTAGCCTGGATCATGCAAACTCTATGCATTTCACTGCGGTGCTCAAAAATTCAATTTTGAGGGGCACCTGGCTAGCTCCGTTGGCGAAGCATGCAACGGAGCCCCACCCGCTTCAAGTGTAGAGATTACTTAAAAATAAAATCATTTAAAAAAAACCCAAAATACAATTTTGAAGGCATTTTACTTGTAGTATATTTTTGAATGGGAAAATATGTAATTTTAGTATTTTCCAAAAATTTTGCTCATGTGATGATGGTTCTTCAAAGCTGAAGGTATCCATCCCTCGGAAGGCTTGCTGGATGCAAATCAAGTATCATCCATGTCTCCCCAGGCTCACTTTCACACGTGTATGCAAAGATCATCCTTCGAATTCTGTTTTTGTTTTATTTTTAGTATGAAGTTCAGTAACCTCCTATTTCATTACGGGTGATGGTTTGGTTCCTGGAAGATCATCACACTGAAATCAAAGAACCCATTTCCCTTGCTAGCTCTGAAGACTTTGGGCCAATTAATAATTGTCTTCAATTCTTAGTTTTTATGTTCAGGAAAGGAGTGTGAACTGGAATAAAGCATTGTCACAAATATAAATAAATCTGGAACAGATGCTGCCTAAATTCTCAGCATGCTTCTCATCAGCCTAGCATCTTCAGGTCCTTCAACAGAAACGTGAACGAGCTTCTCTGGTTTTATCTGCAGGAAGGTAGCGTCAGCTAAATGATGTTCTGTTCCCACATCAGGAGTGAAGTTTCTGCTTATGTAAAATAAAGAATAAATAGGCAGTTGTACTGGAAAATTACTTGAAACCAAATTATCAAGGCTCTAAGTTTTACCAGAAACCAGCCAGCAAATTATTCTTCAGTATGAAAAATATACAGATATCAGTCACCAAATGTCTCATTTTAAATAAAAATATATATGCATTTCTATTCACTAGTGTTCTTCTATTTTTGATTATGTGACTTTTTTTTTTTCAAAGAACGGCTTTATTCCCAACGTGAAGAAACTTGAAAATGTCTACTTTTGTTGCGCATTTTGGGTCAATGTCTTTGATCACAAATCAGCTCAGGGACAGCTCAAAGGCCCATACCCATTGAATTGCTGAATACATACAATCTGTCACACCAATTAGATCTGTATAAATATTTGTTGATCAATGATGTGTATAGTTTACATAAATGGATGATTTTAATTTACTGAACATTAAAAATAAAAATTAACAGGGGCACCTGGATGGCTCAGTTGGTTAAGCGACCGACTCTTGATTTGGGCTCAGGTCATGATCTCAGGGTCGTGGATCCAGTGCTGCATCAGGCTGCATGCTCAGCACCGAGTCTGCTTGAAAATCTCTCCCCCTCTCTCTCTCAAATAAATAAATAATTATAAAAAAAAAAAAAACAACTAGCACTATCCTACATGAAATACCATGTAATATCACATCCTAAAATTGAAGTTGCTGGTGGACTCTAATTGTTTTGAGATAGTGATCATAGTTGGTTTGCCTCTGAACATCTGAAGGCATTCTTTCCATTTTCCCTCCAACTATTCAACCAACTACCTGATCTTTCTAGACTTTAGTGCAAGTATCAGGGTTCTTGCTTTCAAAATATAACATTGGATCTTCCAGGTGCAATCATTTTGTATTTTCCTCCATTTACCCCCTGCCTGGCTTGTAGGCTTTTAGTGAACTAGGTATTGAAGTTCATTCTCTCAAGATTTTTTTTCTAAATATACGCAATTCTTAAACATCTCATTAGGCGTTTTATAAGATTGTGTGCCGTATCAAGAGACCTTATAGAATATATATTCTTTTTCAACTTTTCTTTTGGCAGATGTTTTATGGAACCCCAAATCTTGCCATTGGGAAATTTATAATTCAACATGTTGAGCGGGAAAGGTTGTCATGGGGGAGAAAGAGAATGTTGAATACTGCATTGACCCTCCATGCTAATGGTATATGAAGAAAGGCGGCTGATGTGTGCATGCTTGTGTGTGTTTCTCATTTTTCTGTAGGTTTATAAAGAAGATGACTTTTATGTTGCATAAATGCACACTGTGGAGCATGATAATTATTTCTGTTTGTCAGGAAAAAAACTGCTCCTTTTTATAACCGGCAAACGTGATAAAAAACCACCTCAAAGCCGTCCACGTATATATTCACAGAAACCATCTACAGGCTTTCTTGTCTCGCATTCAAAGCGTAGCAAATATAAAAGACAGCTTCATTAACAATGAGTTGAATGCCCAACTGCTTTCTGGGTGCAGAACGTTCCGGGCAAGCCTGGGCAAATGGATTAATGCCAACCTGAAAAATTAATACAATTAGAGACAGGTGTAAACATGATTGCCAACCAACAGAGCTGTCTCCCTAAAAATAGTGCACCATTTCAACCTGCAACCACAAACCTTGATTTATGTATCTATCAAGCACGAGATAATTTCGTCTCCTCTCCCTCATACCTTCATTTCCTAACATTCAGAATGCATCAGCCATGAAAAATACACAGAGCTCGGAACATTAATAAGGGGTTGGAACATGTTTCTTCCTGAAGGTTTTATATCTTCAGACGTCCTCCCATCTGGGGCAGCATAGGTATGCGATAAACCCAGTTCAAAAGGAATATAACGGGCATGGAAGTAAGATATTGGGAGTTTATATTTACTCTGTAAATCAGATACCTGGCCTCAAATTCTCTGACCTCAGCAACACTTCCCAGTTTACCTTGAAAGGAGAGTTTTACCACTTACTTACTCAGAGGAGGCAAAAAAATATATATAATATATATTTAATATATATATTATTAATATATATTTATATATTAATAATATATTTATATATTAATAATATATATTTATATATTTATTATTTATATATTATTTATATACTTATTTATTTTATTTATTAATAATAATAATTTATTGTTTATTTAATTATATATTTATATTATTTATATTTATTTATTAATATATAATATTCATATTTATTTATATATTAATAATATTTATAAATGTAATAATATTTGCAAATATACATATATATATTTGCATTAAGGAGAGTTAAAGCTAAGAATCCTTTTACAGAATTTTAATCTTCAAAAAAAAAAAAAACCCCTCTACTTATCAAGTGTATAAATTGCAGAGTTAGGTGGAGGGCAATGCTGACCACAAAACCAAAAATGCATATTTTTCCTGAAGAAAGATTCCATGTTTTGGAGACTCGGCCCTGACGTATGTTGGATCGATTGCTCCATGCTCAGTAAATTCGGCACACAGAAAGAGTGCTTCTGCTCTGTTGCTGAAAACATCCCAGACCAACGACACCCCGCTAAGGACGCTGTGTCCCAGGCTTTGTCAACAGGGAAGGGTGCCTTGTTCCTATATATTTGGAATATATATCTATTTGGAATATATATATATTCCTATATATTTGGAACATGTATATATTTGGAATATATATATATAGGAATATATATAAAATATGTATTTTTTGCCTATATATTTTTCCTATATATTTGACCTACAAGGTCAGCTGCCTTAAAAATATCATACTGCATTTACCCTGGAAACTTTTAGAAAGTCAGCACACGGGTAATCAATACATTACAACGTCAGGGATCAGCATGCTGGCCAGCCTTCTCCCTGCCGGTCCAAATGAGAAAGGCAGGTAGTCTGAAAAATAAATTTGGTCTCCGTGTCTCACAAAGAAGTGAAGGAAGAATTGGGATAACTTTGATAAACGGATTGTTTCTGTTTGAAGAGTTTCTCGAGGCCCGTGAAAAATGCGATGATAATGTCTCAGATGCAAAGAAAAAATATTCGAGGTTAATTTGTAAGCTCCATTGAAAATACTCCAATTTTTGTTTTCTGTAAACTAAACCAGTAGTAATTTCGGTAGTGACAGACACTTCCAGTATAAACGGATAGGCGTTGCTTGTTCAGTTCACCCTGACCTTATTATTTAAGCGGAATTATACAGAATAGCTATTTGTACAGGAAGACCCCCATGAAATCATCAATGATTTGATTTTCATTTATATCATTTCACATACTTCAAATCTTGGCGTTTTATCCTCAAACTCTAATCATTTCCATCCATCCTTCTAAATAATAGATCAACCTCACAGAATTTATAAAGAAAGACATCACCTCTTGAATGATTTCTCCATAAAATAAGCTTAATTACTAACATACAGTACTTAATTTCAGCTTAAAGATGCTCCTTAATATTTCACTTTCAGTTACAAGGTCTCCCTCTCATTAAACGGACAGATCCGTTCATTCCAGCAACAAATAGCGTTTTCTTTGCCCCCGTGAAGAATATACTGCAGAAGAATTCTGGCTCAAGACAGATTGAGTAAACGTGCATATTGCTGACCCCAACTCAAAATTCTTTGCCCCTGAATGTGTGCTGTGTAATTCAGTATAATGGCCACTTTTCCAAGGTTTGCATTTTTGCACTGATTTAAAGGCTCATCAATTAAATTCACGGGGGCCTCCGTAGTTCACCGTGTTAGATAGAGTCAGGTACTTCGGCAGGACCTCCGCCCCTCGAACGGGGTCGTTTGGCAGAGGCCGAGGGCGGGGACCACACAGTCTTGTTTCCAGACATTTGAGAATTTTCCCTTGACCTCAGGATCAAAGGAAGGAACAGAGAAAAGTCTATGACAAGTTGGTGCATGAAAGCCACTGGATAAAATGAGCCTTGCTCTTCCCTTGGCCTGGTTTGCTGTTCCCTGCATTCTTGCTCACTTCACCCTCACTCCATCATTTGCTTCTGTCCTTCTGCTGCACTTATGAATATTCCCATCTGTGAATATCTTCCATCTAACTAACAAGATCCACAGTCCTAGCAGTGCTGTAGGATGGCAACGGCGACAAGAACCTTCTCCAACCTCCCCGAACTTCAAGGGGCATCCCCCAGGAAGGCTTCCCCGCTCTCACTCTGATTCTGCACACCTTCTCCGTAGGAATCACTCTGTGTAACACACTCTACCTTAGGTCTGCCCTCCTGCATCTCCGAGTCCTAAAAACCATCTGTGATTTAGAAGCACATCCAATACCCTACGTTCAGTATGTACTGACCCGATTCCTTTGTTAGTTAACCCTCTTCCTTCTGGGGTTCCTTCTCAAGATGTCACAGTAGCTCCAGCTCCCGTCCGACCCCATAAATAACACCTTTCTCTCACCCCATTCCCTCACCTTCTTTTCCAACGACCTTTTATAATAACCGCCTCATCCTGCCGTCTTCAACCCAGAGCTCCTACAAAACCCACATGGCTTTGCTGAAACGTTGGACCTGGTCATGTCTCCCTGGAGATTTCGCAGCATCCCAGACCTGGGAAGTCCGTTATCATTTTTTAGGGGCTTTCTTGGGTGATCTGAACACAGAGCGGTGGCTGCAAAGTCTAGAGACCATGGTGCCAACGAACTGAGAGTAATGAATTCCTCACAAATTAGAACATGTACATTAGATCAAATGTTGAAAGGGAAACGTGTTTCTACCATAACATGCAGACTTTATGATCTCCTAGGGAACTGGAAAATGTGTGTGTGGGTGTGTGTGTTTTCCCCATTTTTGCATGGCATCCAGATCTCCCTCAAGAACCATTAACTATGTTTTCACAGTACAAAATGCTCCTCACCTCAATAAAATGAACGCATTAAAAGTAAACTTTGAAAATCAGTGCAAATGCGCTTAGGATGAGACACATATATTTAGTAGATCTGTACAAGAAACTGTTCAAATTGCTTTACATTAAATAAAAATTCACTCTTCTCCTTTTAATTACAGTGGAATTTGAAAATATTTTAAAATGCAGTTCATTCTGTTTTTGTAAGTGTAAGACTTTCTTTCCTGTTTATGGGAATAAGCCATGAGATGAAAGAGGAATTCTCATTAAAACCTATAACACAAAACACTTGAGTATTTCTCTCTGATGAACTGATTCATGATTTATGCATAATTCCGTTGGGTTTTATTTCACAGGGACTTTAATGTGAGTTAAGTAAACATCCTTTGTAGAAAGTTTGATCCTGAAATATCTGAGCGTCTACAACATTTTTTTTTTATAAACTCCGATTCAGACGAGAACATCATGCAATTACGTTATATCACAAAGTCCTTTAAATTGGATGGGATTGCAACGGGCTTTGTTAGGACACGTGTAGAACTTGTTATCATGCATTTGGCACTGGAAGGGATTCCAATTTTGTGCTGGCATGTGGAGCTGGTTCTGAGGACAGGGCTACGGTCGAGGGCAAGCCAGAGTAGAGATCCGCTGTCTGTACCCCACTTGCACCTCTTTGGGGAGCATAGTTACGGTGTCTCCCCTCCCTGTCCTGCTCACTTTGCAGACATGCACACAAAACAGATGAGGTCTTCCCCATTCTGGGTTCACTTAGCCAATGACTGGCAGAATGTGGACATTCCCCTCTTTTAACCCATGATGGCAACGCGACCGTTGAATGCAAGGAGCTTTGACCACAGACCAAGGGTCCAGCATGGATGAAGAGGCCATGAACATCCCGGAGTGTAGCTTGCCCCCATGGGGTGGGAGGAGCCTGGCTGAGCGTCACTGAGACTCCCCAGGATTTCAGTGCTGTCAGGATGGGGTGCTGGGTTGGGTGGCCACCAGCATGAGTTGCTTATCATACATGGCAATGCATGCCCCCCGCCAAATGAAGGCAATGTCTCGTTGCTTCCACCTGGCATGAAAGAAAATAGTTTACACCTGCTCTGGGTAGGTTTCAGAACATCCAGGATCTTAGCGGAAGCCATTAAGTGTAACGTTTCAAAATTCACCGGGTGGGTGGGTAAATAAATAAATAACAAAATTAAATTAACCAAGTCGGGTGGGTGGGTGGATACATTAATTAATTTCTTTTTTAGATTTTCTTTTTCTAAGATTTTATTTATTTATTTGAGAGAGAGAGCATGAGAGAGAGAGAGCACATGAGAGCGGGGAGGGTCAGAGGGAGAAGCTGACTCCCTGCCGAGCAGGGAGCCCGATGTGGGGCTCGATCCAGGACTCGATCCCGGGACTCCAGGATCATGACCTGAGCCGAAGGCAGTCGCTCAACCAACTGAGCCACCCAGGCGCCCAAATTAATTAAATTTTTAAAAATTAAATTAAATTAACTGGGTCCTCTTCATGGGGCTATTTGGAAAGGGCGAGAGTAGCAGAATATTTTTATGCAGTGCGGACTTCTCCCTTCCCCAAATGTTGTGAAAGACCATGGCTATCGCAGAATTTAGTAAGAGAAGCACAATTTCAAGGATCTCCTTGTAGTGTTGTTCGATAAATAAGAGTTTCCACGTCAGCTGTTCTGAGGTGAGTCGCTGGGATTTTCTTTTTTTCTCCAGTCTTCCCAAGTACCTATTTTTTGGATGGTTTCTGAGAGATCGGACAAGGCCCTGTCCTTTGTGACGATGGATATGATTGAGACGTTACGGGTTCCAGAATGTCAGTGGGTGCTGGAGAATCACCAGAATCGGGGTTTCCGGGAAACAGGTGATGGAAATTTGTGTGTGTGTGTGTGTATGTGTGTTGTGTCAATTATCAACAGGTTTACTTATATTTTTGGAAAAATTATGTTCTTGAATAGTTGAACCACATTTGTAATCTATTCTAGTAAGACTGTGGATACTTAGAAAAAGATTATTCCTGGGATTAGAGGGACAGTCAATCATTATCTGGTCTAAGTATCTCCTAGCTCCACCATTTTTTTCCAACATTCCACCAATTTATTGTCCAATGTATTAGGTCCAGCCTAAGCCTGTGCATTTCCAGGGACAGTGAATTCAGTGACTTGAAGAAAACAAACCAGAATTTATAACCTTTTACCCAGACAGGATAAAAGGGTAAATGCTATAACAGGAAACATTTGTATCCATATTCATTCAACATTAAGAAAAAAACATCTTATCTTCCCTTCTCCTGAGTTAAAAGAGAAAAGTAATACTTGATTGCAATTTTCAATTCTGCAACAGTTTCCAGATATATTCAGTCTAATTGCAGTTGCAAAGCAAAGGCATGTTCCCACTTTTTTTTTTTTAACAATTTTCGCACTGTATATTGTAAAAATGTCTCATACCAAGTAAAGGGGTAATATGGGTTGACCCGTTCATCCCAGGCATTAAATAATCCCTATTTCATAAACAAAGGCAGGTGAGGACCAAAAACTTTAGATGAATTATCTTATTAGGATTCAAATCTCCTGTTTTAAAATTCTGTCACCTTTCCAATCTCTCATGCTTATGTTTTTCTCAAATAGGCAGAAGTATTTTTCAAGCCACCGCTTCCTCTTTTTTTACCCCAAATTGGGCTTTTAAAAAAAAAATCCCTAGGGGCTTATTTATTACCCTTCATGCCAGAATTATTTAAGGGCAGAGTTACCAGGCTGGCTCAGTCCGGAGACCGTGTGGCTCTTGATCTCAGGGTTGTGAGTTCACACCCCACATTGGGTGTAGAAATTGCTTACAAATAAGATGTTTTAAAAAATTCAGTTTAAGGAAGATAGGTGTATTATTATTATTATTTCCCTGTCTGCATTATAAAATCCAACAAGGATGGGCACCAGGGGAAAATATGTTTATGTTCAGCTGTGCTGATCATTCATTTAGTGAATTCAGACAGATCACATCTTTCTATACCTCAGTATTCTGTTCTCTACCATTTATAATTCTTTATCTTTCCAATGTTTTCATATTGGTAAAAAACACAGAGCATAGACTTTAGAATTTTAACAATGTGAAAGTATACAATTGTTGACCTTTATTTTTTTATGTTTTAATTATTTTTTAACTTTTATTTTTTTTAAAAGATTTTATTATTGTCAGAGAGAGAGAGCACAAGCAGGGGGAGGGGCAGAGGGAGAGGGAGAAGCAGGCTCCTCACTGAGCAGGGAGCCCGATGTGGGACTCGAGCCCAGGACCCTGGGATCATGACCTGAGCCGAAGGCAGACGCTTAACCCACTGAGCCACCCAGGTGTCCCATTGACCTTTATTTTTATTGAGATACAATAAAAATTTTCTAAATTTGAGGTATTACAGTGTGACGATCTCGTACATTGATACATTGAGGTATTACAGTGTGACGATCTCGTACATTGATACATTGCATTATGATTAACACCACAACCTGAGCTAAAAACACCTCCATCCATCACATAATTACTGTTTCTCCCCTTGGGGTGAGATCGTTGAAGATCTAGTCTCTCAGCCGTTTTGATGTCCATAATACAGTATTGTTCACTGTGATCTCTACGCTGTGCATTAGATCTGTGGATCTTACTCATGTACCGCTTACAAGTTGTAGACTTAAACAACATTTTCCCATTCCCCACCCCCCACTTGTCCCTGACAACCGCCGTTCTACTCTCCGTTTTTACAAGTTTGACTCTTTTTTAGATTCCATGTATATGTGAGATTATACAGTATTTGTCTTTCTCTGCCTGGCTTATGTGACTAAGCCTAATGCCCTCACAGTCCATTCCTGTTGTTGCAAATGGTAGAGTTTCCTTCTTTTATGTGGGTGAATAATATCCCACTGTGTATATATATTTCTATACCATATTTATCTATTAATCTATCATCTATCTATCTATCTATCTATGTATCTATCTATCATCTATCTATCTCTATCTCTATCCCTGTCTCTATCTACCACGTGTTTATCCACTCAGTGGATACATTCAGAAACATGTTACAACCATCACCACCATCTAGTTCCAGAACTTTCCTTATCACCCTAAAAGCAGACCGAGCTCCCATTAAGCAGTCACTTCTTGGGGTTCTCTCCTGCCAGCCCCTGGTAACCACACCTCTGCTTAGTGTCTCCATAGATACCCAAATTCTGGACAGTTCACGTGAATGGAATCATACCCTCTGTGGCTTCGTGTCCTTGTTTCACTGAGTAGATGTTTTCGAGGGAGTGTGTGTATCAGAGCTTTGTTCCTTTTTGCACTGAAACAATATTCTGTTGAATGCATAGAACCCATCGTGTTCATCCATTCATCCGTTCTTGGACATTGGGACTGTTTCCACCTTTTTGCTACTGTCCGTAGTAATTGCACGATCATCTGTGTACATGTGTTTGCTGGAACACCTACTCGTAGCCTCTGGGTGTAGATCTAGGACGAGAATTGCTGGGCATGTTTTTTTTTATTTCAACACACATAAATGTGATTTCCACAGGAGTACACAAACACGAAATTTTAACGACTTTCTTTGTTGTGATCAAATGACTGGTGTCCATGAAAATAATCCTTTTTTACTGTATGTAGTATATAGAGGGAGGGTGTCTGAAAATATGACCAAAATAGATTTTGATGGGGAGAAAGATTTTGTCACTGTTGATTGTTCCAATCACGAATTGGTATCAGAGCCAAGTCTATGAGTAATTCACTTTAATAAAGGATAGACCACCCATTAAAAATGATTTAGGGATTCATAGGTGTGTTAGAACAGTTTGAACTTGGGCGCCTGGGTGGCTCAGTCGTTAAGCGTCTGCCTTCGGCTCAGGTCGTGATCCCAGGGTCCTGGGATCGAGCCCCGCATCGGGCTCCCTGCTCAGCGGGAAGCCTGCTTCTCCCTCTCCCACTCCCCCTGCTTGTGTTCCTGCTCTCACTCTCTCTCTGTCAAATAAATAAATAAAATCTTTAAAAAAAAAAAAAAAGAACAGTTTGAACTTGAAATCTGTGGCACACACCACACACTTGTGGGCATCACCACTTTTTACCAGGCCTGTAACAAACCTATGGCCAGATTGAATTATTTATAGGGTGATACATTTGTTAAAATGCCTACCAGTCTTATGTAAGAGATCTTTTTTTTTTTTTGGCCTTATTAAAACACATTAAGTAGATACCAATATCTAGAAAAATATTCACTAAACTACTTGAACATCCATGAGAATCTCTGCCGGCAATTAAGAACAATCCTGAGGGATGGATGAAGATCTGCTCATTGCATGCAGACACCTGCAGAAAGCCCTCCCCGGCTAGACTCGCAGATCGGTCTTGGACACAGGACATTACAAATTAGGGAAGGCGACCCCACGCTGGTCTCCGTCCCCTGTTGCCCCAGAGCGTACATTTGTTTGCATAACTGAGTGAAGCGTCGGGAAAGGGTAATTACCACCATCCTTCTCAGAGCACATGAATCTGCTCTAAACTGTTGGGGGGGCAAATGAAGCAGAGAGGGACCCAGTGGGGAAATATTTCTTCCGTGTGTGGCAAACCTCAAGCCAGTTTAAATCTTGAAACGCCAACTTGCAATTTTATCTTCCTGTTTCTGGATGATCAGCAATCACAATACCAGGTAAAAGGAAGAGATTCAGATGGGCTTCTGAGCACTTGGTGGATGTGGGCCAATGAATGTTGTGTTTCAATGTGACCCCCGTGCCCATCTCCCCCTGTGCTGCTTCTGAGACTTCAGAGTCTTCATCAATGACCATCTTCTTGCACACGAGCTGCAGCTAAGAGTTTGCAGAAAATAACCAAGGCGTTAGTACTTTTTCTTGTCCTTTCTATGTTTTATTTTTTATTTAATCTTTATTTATCTTTATTGTTTCATATTTATCCATTTTTCCATTCTTTATTTTTCTCATAAACCTTAGTGCATTTGGATGGAATTTGTAATGTGAGATGTGTTTTCAACAAAATAAAAATGGAAACAAAACACATTATAATTCGTGGTGCACAGGGAAACAAACAGAACAATTGCATCTTTGAGTGCGTGCATTAGAAAAGCAGTCTCAGACAAATGATCTAAGCCTCTGCTTTAAAAGCCAGAAAAATAAGAGCACATTAAATCCAGAATAAATGGAATAAAGATAAATAGTAAATTTAAGAACAAAAATCAATGAGAGACAAAACAGTTAAATAGATTAAAAAACCAATTAAATCAAAAGCAGGCCCTTTAGAAAGCGTAATAAAATTGGTGAATTTCTAGCCATTGTGGCCAAGAAAAAAAAAAAGACACAAATAAATAAAATAGGAGACATTACTAAAGACTTTACAAATATTAATATAATGATGAGTATCATGAACAACATAACCTGACAACTTAGATCAAGTGAATAAATCCTCTGAAAGACACAAATTACTGAAACTCACACACACACACACACACACACACACACAATAACCTACACAGCCCTGTGGATATTTAACAGCTTTGCAATAAAACACATTTCCCCAAAGAAAACTTGAAGAAGAGAAGGTTTATCAGATGGAACTTAAAAAAAAAAAAAGACATGGAATAAAGAATACCAAATACATGTAAAATCATCTAGAAAACACAAGAGAAAATACTTTACAACTCATTTTATGAAGCTGGTATTATCACAACCTTAAAAAAAAAGATATTACAATAGAAAGAAACTACAGATGAATATCCCTAGTGGGTCTAGGTGCAAAATCCTTATCAAATTATTGGGAGATAGAATCCGGCACTGTATAAAAATGGTTCTATATCTTGGCCATGTTGGGTTGAAACACAGGAATATCAGATTAGTGTCATACTCAGAAATCCATCAGTATGAGTCAACATATTAACAGAATAAAAATGAAAATCTGTACGATAAGAATCATTTGCCATGAATAAATGGAGCAGAAGAAGCAGTTGACAAAATTCAAATATAAGCACTAAAAATATAACTTTTCTGCAAGAAACCCTAAAAGAAATTGTTCATCATGTTCGATTAGGAAAATATCTACTAGAGGGGAGATGCACAAAAACAAAGGAAGTAATAATAATAATTGTATTTCATCAATATTTGAATTTTCTGTTTTTAAAAAGACACTTAGCGGGGCGCCTGGGTGGCTCAGTCGGTTAAGCGACTGCCTTCGGCTCAGGTCATGATCCTGGAGTCCCGGGATCAAGTCCCGCATCGGGCTCCCTGCTCGGCAGGGAGTCTGCTTCTCCCTCTGACCCTCCTCCCTCTCATATGCTCTCTCTCTCTCTCTCATTCTCACTCTCTCAAATAAATAAAATCTTAAAAAAAAAAAAAAAGACACTTAGCAATGTGATAAAATCACCCAACAAATTAGGAGAGAAGGTTTACAAAATAAGTAACACATAAAGTTTTTTTTTTTTTTAAATCAGAGTATTGGAAGAACTCCTACAACTGAGCAGTAAGAAGAAAAATAATACAATTAAAGTCAGCAAGTGCCCAAACCCTTTCAACACACATTTTATCCAAGAAATATACAGATGAACGATAATCACATCAGGTGTAATCACTGTCATTGGTCATTAGGAAAGCAAATTAAAACAGTGAGCTACTGGGGAGCCTGGGTGGCTCAGTGGGTTAAGCATCTGCCTTCAGCCCAGGTCATGATCTTGGGGTCCTGGGATCGAGCCCCCACGTTGGGCTCCCTGCTCAGCAGCGAATCTGCTTCTCCCTCTCCCTCGGTGCTCTCTCAAATAAAATAAACAAAATCCTTAAAAACAAACAAAACAGGGAGGTACCACAAGGGACCAAAATCAAAACAAGTGGCCATACCAAGTGTTGGCGATAATGTGGAAGAACCAGAAGTCTCACGTTCTGGGTGGAAATGCAATATTAGAAAGCCACTTTGGAAAATAATTTGACATTTCTTCCCCATGTTCTCCTACATATCTCCTACATGTTCATCCAAGAGAATTAAACACTTATGTGTACTCATTGACCATGCTGTGATAGCCCAGGTCATTTTAAGTCATAATGACCAGAAATGGGAAACAGCGCCAATGTCTCCCAACTGGTAAACTGATCGTTCTGTATCCATGACATGGATCACTCCTCCCTGTCCACCCCCCCCCAAAAAAAAAGAACAGATTACTAAGATTCATAACATGAATGAGTCTCAAAGAATGAAACCATTTCCATGAGGAACATGGTCTACGCCTTGGTTGGGATGATCTTTACATATCTATATGTATTTCTCAGAATCCATCAAGTTCTAGAATTTTTATTGCAAATTTTAAATGTGTGTTTTATTGTCCATAAATTACTCATTAGTGAAGTTGGTTAACATTTTTTTTTAGAAAAAGATAGCATGGATCAAGGGAGTGTGTGCACATTCTCTCTTTGAGCAACCACATGGGACGCAAAGTCCCATTGCCTCTGGACAGGGGAGGTCGAAATCATGATTTCCCTGAGCCCCTGGATTCCTGCTCTTCTCTGAGGTAGTGAGACTGACTTCCCCACCTGATCTTACCCAAATGGCTGAGAGGCGATTGTGAGGGTGAATTATTCCAACAGAGAGGATGAAGAACAAAGCTGGGTCAAAAGCCATATCTGAATTCCACAGATGCATTTATTTCTAAAAGCCCCTTTTTTTAAGTGAGAAAACTTTGTCTCCTATCTCATTATATCTTTGACCCCGGGGATTTTTGTCCCTCACTTTGTCTTAGCCTAAAATGAGTTTTTGTAATATATTCAGAAATTTTGTTCCCATCATTTCTCCCTAAACACCAAAAAAAAAGACAATGAGAAGAAAGTTTATCTTGATGTGTCCTGTCTATAGAAGAGTTCTCTTTACTTGGAACTCAATGACTTTTAAAAATTAAACCTGATGAGTGGGGCGCCTGGGTGGCTCAGTCTGTTAAGTGACCGACTCTTGATCTGAGCTCAGTTCTTGATCTCAGGGTCATGAGTTCGAGTCCCAAGTTGGGGTCCACGCTGGGCGTGGAGGCTACTTATAAAAAAACCTAAACCTGATTAGCAAATAATATTTTTAAAAAGAATTAAAAAGAAGTTTAAGAAAAGGTAAAGTTGTCAGCTCCAAGGAAATTTCCTTCAGTTGGAATCTGATCAACAAGATGAGAAGTGGAAACATGAAATTATTAGCATTCCCACTGTTTTGCAATTCTTTCCCAACATAGAAATGGGATAAAGACATCTAATCCATTGGAAGATGGTTTTGAAACTCAGGGCAAATGTCCTGCATCCAAACTCCAATTCCAGCCTTCATTTCGCTTCCATTTTTTTGGACAATGCCGAGTCAAGGTGCCAGGTTTGGTAAAGAAATTATAATCATCATAGTAATAGTAGTAATGACAAACCCAAGGGCCGTTTTGGAATTCAAGATGAGATACGGTGTCTGTCTTCCCTCATTCCTATAGGTCTTCAAAACAATATGGTCAGCATTAACTGAACTCCTGTAATGTAACCCATGGTCGTTATAATATGAGATTGGTTGAAAGGTGTAGCACGGGGTAAATTAACTCCGTAAAAATGCTGCTCTTGGATCTTACTCCTTTGTAGAACATATTGTTCACTGTAAGACACGTTCTTGCGCGATCATTTGGAAGGTCGTGGAAATGAAGGAAGGTCAGTGCACCACGCTTAGACCGTGGCAAAGAAATAAGATAGGCCTCGCTCCCTTTTTTTTCTCCCTCCCCCCCCCAAACCCTCAAATCTCATTCAAGGAAAGATAGCTTAAGGTAGATAGCAGTGAACACAAGGATTGTAAAAAGGAAATATATTGCATTTCGCTTCTTAACGTTTGCAAAGAAAAGATAAGGGTCGCAAAAAAGCAGAATGAGATAATGCCAACAAAAAGTGGCCGCGGGAATAAAAGTCTCTTTGATACACTCTGTCTATGTGAGAGAAAAGGAAATCCGAGACCAAAATAACCCCTATGAACCTGCGAAGAATATTAAATCAGCGTCCACTCTCAAATGCCAGCTACTGAATGCGGGCTCCCCTGGGCAGAAAAAGTGGTGAGAACGTATTAGAAAGTTCGTTCCCCATTAGAAGAAACTCATTACCAAACGAGTGTAAGTTTGGAGAGGAGAGTATAAAAATCCAAATCATGATCTGCGAGAAAGGGTTTTGTATGTGACATGGGCCTTCATTCTGCATCTTCCCCTAAACACAGAATTCCTAGCTGGGCACAGGGAAGGTCGAAATGAGAACCACTCATCCCACCTTCCTTGCTGGTAGCTGAGGTCATATGACTAATTCTTGCAATGGGCGTTACCATCAATCCATGGTGTGTGGATAGCAGGAGATCTTCCTTAAAAGAGAACAAGGAAAGTATGCCCCTTCTTTGCTTTTCCCCTGCCCCCATGTGGTGCTTTGAGCACAGGGAATCGCCTGTCCATCTGTGTGGCTGAAGCACGGTCCCTGTCATCAGCACATTGCTCTCTGTTCGTTTTTATGTGTGCATGCCTTTTTCTTTGGGTTCCCAGGCAGCAGCTGGAGAGACAAATGAGGCTGTGAGCCAAGAACAGTTTGCACATTTCAAAATGTAAAATTAAACACACATACACTTTGCCCTTCAGAGAGACTAGTTCTCACAAATTCAGAGCATTACAAACTACCTATAGCGTGTAAAATATTTACTATCTGGCTCTTTAAAGAAAAAGTTTGCCAATCCATTCCCTTCTGTATAGCAAATATTTATGGAAAGTAAGATAGCTTATGCTTTTCTCTTTCCATTTTTCCAGCAAAGCCTAAAAATGTGCATAATCACCTCAAGCACTCTGTAAAATAAAATCAAAATGTCACCGCTTTGCTTAAATGTTTCCTTTTGACAAGTTTACTTCGGCTTGAATATGCTTCTGTGAAAAGAGTTGATCCCGCTGCGCTTCTGATTCTCTACCGAAAACAGTCAGACAGACCCCCCCAAACAGACAAACAACCCAACCCTGTTTGTCCTCATGTTACATGGGGGCAGTATATCTATACCAATATGTTTGATGCTGGAAACATTAGCATTCTTAAGAGGAGGTCAAAGATACATTTGGTGAATACTTCCTACCAAGGGTTCACAATGAAACCTTTTGTTGTTTGTGGGGCTTAGTGGAAACAGTGTTAAAAGTAAATGAAAGGGCGCCTGGGTGGCTCAGTTGGTTAAGCGACTGCCTTCGGCTCAGGTCATGATCCTGGAGTCCCTGGATCGAGTCCCGCATCGGGCTCCCTGCTCGGCAGGGAGTCTGCTTCTCCCTCTGACCCTCCCCCCTCTCATGTGCTTTCTCTCATTCTCTCTCTCAAATAAATAAATAAAATCTTAAAAAAAAAAAAGTAAATGAAAGGCGCAACGGAGGGAATATAGTGGATGGTATTGTAATAAGGTTGCATGGGGACAGATGGTGCTACACTTCTGGGAAGCACAGCCCAATGTATCGACTCGGACACTAAGTAACAGTGTGTCAACTAAACAATTGAAAAATAAAATACAATGCCAGTTTTCATGGAAACTTTTCAGTAGGTTTTATCCATGTTCCACCTCTTTGAATTCAAGATTTGCATTTACCAACCTAGAATATTATAGACGTTTTCTCAAGAGTTTACCCGTTTAACCGGGCTCCCCTGCACCCCCAAAAAGGATTCTTGCAAAGTGACAAGAGACCGTGGCAGTTAACTAATCTCTGATTGATAAAGGAGTTTGCTGTCAAACGCACACTATAAAATGCCTCAAGGCTAGCTTTACCATATGGGGAAAACAAATACAGCAACTTCAAATTCCCATGACTTTCAAGCAGCACCTTTGGTTATGGAAAGGACGTTATTTGCCTACTTATATTTCTGGACGACTGTCACCAAGGCTGGAGAATGAGCTGTAATGAATCAGAGCAGAATCATCTGTAGCACATTTTCCTCTGGGAAATGGGTTTGGCCCGCCGGATGAATTTGGCAATCTCAGGGTCAATTATGGAGAGTAACTTTGTCAATACAGGAATTTTTGCTCTAGTCCTTTTCATAACTATAGCATGTCATATACTAACAGTTTGGCTGTTAACCACTGTATTAGTCAGGATTCTCCAGAGAAACAATACACACAAACAGACATATATAGGAAGAGAACAAGAGACAGAGATGACGAAAGAGAGGTTGTTTTGAAGGAACGGGTTCATAGGACTGTGGAGATTGGCATATCTGCAATCTACAGGGTAGACCAGCAGGCTGGAAACCTAGCGGAGAGTAAATGTGGCCCACCACACGTTGGAGGACTCTGTATTCAAAGATTACTGATTTAAATCTTAATCTCATCTTAAAAAAATACCTTCCCAGCAGAATGTAAACTAGTGCTTGAATATCTGAGGACTGTGGGAACACATTAAAATTAACCCTCAGAACCATTTTATCATAAATTTGCCAAAATTAATTTATGACTACTTAAAGGTAGTTTTAACAAAATCCGTGGCTGTGTGTTTACCTTTATAACTTTGTAAGATAGAGACCTTCTTTATCATCATTTATTATCTTTCTACTGATGTCTTAACACTTCCTACTCTTGGGTCAAAAAGTCTTTGTTATTAGGTAGGGACATAATCAAATGAAGAACTCTCAGAATATGGGAATCAGAAAATCCACTTGTCTGCGTTGCTCTTTAACCTGCGCCCATTATTTAGTCTACTTTACAAACATTATTGTCATCAAATACTAAAACAAAAACCTCATTGATGCGACATCCCAAAGGTAAGGTGTATAGAGAGCAAGCAATGTTTTTGATGCAGGGTGCAACCGCCTTAAATTTTATGACATATTTAGAGAACTTGCAGGGAAGCATTCATTCAAAGCTTGCATAGTTTGGCATCCAGTTTCCCAGTTACATTAACATGGATTTGGTGTATTTTCTTTTTCCGTACACATATCATCATCATAAACATAGAGAAATAAATAAATCCATAAATACAAATTTAATAAACGTATCATTTAGGCTTCTGCTCTCAAGTAACAATAAGGTAAATGAGCGGATTGAACCCACCTTGGACAGTGAGTAGCCTGAGCCTCTGGGCATGGCACAGCGCGTTCTAGCGCATTCTTTTATAAACGTGTTTTTTTCAGCTTGTCTCCCACGTTTGCTTTCAGAACAGACTCAAGTCTATCAAGCAGTGGCTTGATCTCTGGGCTTCGCTTTCCAAGGAGATCCTAGGATTAAGGAAGCTTCCATCATTTTTAGTTCTCATGCTTAAATCTTTAAATCTTGCTCAGGAGACAGCAATGCAAACATTTATCGCTGGAGGATTATTCTTATTTGCGCTTTTACAGAGATAAATCTCAAATTTTACAAAGCATCTGCCTTCCTGTTCTGCATTAGATTTCCTGATATTGTTTAGTCTTAATTTTGTATTTGGGTTAGGGAA
The DNA here is from genome assembly GCF_002201575.2 of Neomonachus schauinslandi. Taxonomy (NCBI): domain Eukaryota; kingdom Metazoa; phylum Chordata; class Mammalia; order Carnivora; family Phocidae; genus Neomonachus; species Neomonachus schauinslandi. The sequence goes on from NC_058419.1 coordinate 124,104,361, forward strand.
TTACTACCAACATTTTTGTAATCCTAAATTAATTACGGAGTGCTTTAGGGACAATACCATTCTATCATGATTCTATTTGCTTGCAAATATTTGCAAATTACATTAGCAATATAGGCATCTCTTCCTCTTTTGCATTTATCCATTCAAAGTTACAGATTTAAATTATTATTGTGCTACACACTTACCTTTTTTTTTTTTATTAAATCTTGAACTCCCTTTGTTTTATTAAAAATTTACCATGGCTGGAAGTAAATCTACGTGCAAGGCAGAATTTAAAACCTAAGTATTTGCCATAATCTCTGAGTACATTTAACTTCTTTATTTAAAGAATTCAGTTGCGGATGCATATTTGTCATAAAATTAAGATCACAAAACAGCACTGGCTTTCTGGATGAAACATTTATTTTTTCAAGTGCCTTAGTTTTCCTAAGTCTGCAGTAACCAAGTATGACAAACTGGATTGCTCGAAACAGAGGAACGTATTCCTTCCCAGCTCTGGAGGACAGAATTCTGAAGTCCAAGGGTGGGCAGGGTTGTGCTTTTCTGAGACTCCAGGTAGAATCTTTTCTCGCGTCTTCTAGCTCCCGGTGGCTGCCGGGAATCATTCCCTGGTTTACAGCCACTCGTCTCCAATCTCTGCCTTGCCATCACACAGCATTGTCTCTGGGTACACATTCGGGTCCGAGTTCCCTCTTTTGATAAACACCCCAGCCATATTCCATGAAAACCCACCCTAATGTGACCTCATCTGAACGTCATCACATCCGGAAAGACCCTATTTCCAGGTAAGGTCACATGCTCAGCGCTGGGGGTGAGGACTTCAACATACCTTTTGGAGGACACAGCTCAAGCCATAACATCAAGACGCTGACTTCGGTGGTCTGCCATGATGGATCACAAAGTAACATCCTCCAAGAGCCAAATCTCCATGACCTCGACGAGTAGCTATTTCAGGAAAATATTTCCCTGTTGCTAAATAAAACAGCCCTAGTGATTGAGCCAGACTCTTGCACTTAGACCCATAAATTCAGCTACGTGCTAATGTTTTCGAAGCAAGCCTTAATAATAAGCAAACATGAGTTGAGCCTGCGTTGGAAACATTGGAATTCTCTGATTGGCTTTGCATATCCTTTGCACAGACTCAAGAGATTCCAAAAAATCTAAACTACTTGCCTAGATCAACTTGGTCCCAAGATTTCTTCTAAAACTATCAAAAGGAATGCCATATTTGGCTAATTCTGGTACAAAGCACCCATTTGAGGACATTTCTCAACCAACGACTCGAAAACTCTACTTTTATCTCTCTTCCCTTCTCTCTCTGTCTCTCTGTCTCTCTCTTTCCAGCAGCCTCCAGAATGACCGAGTGTAACACCATTTGCGGGATCAGGGTTCTCAACGGTGGACCTGCTGATATTTTGGACAGAAGAATTATTGGTTCGGGGGTATGTCCTGAGTACCGTAGGAGGGTTAGCAGCGGTCTCTGTCGCTTCTTCCTCCCTCCCCCCAGATACCAATAGCACCCTCCCCCTGCGCTGTGACCACTAAAATGGCCCAGTCTCCCCTTCTTGAGGACCACTGTGACAAATGCCACATCACATCACTTCTTCCAAAAGAGACAGCAGGGATGTGGGCTGTCAGGAAGTACTCAGAAATACCTACCCAGTTGATCAGACTTGCACATTCTCATGATACCCCTGTTGTGTGTCATGCACTTTGCTGAACGCTTTCAAATACATTATTCCGTTTTTGCCCCCTTCAGAGGAGTCACGGGTTGCCAGCTCATTTCCAAATGGGACACGAGCAAACAGGCTGGCGGAGGAAGCTGGTTGTGGAGGCCAGACCCACGTTCTGATTTTCCCAATGTTGACACGTTTCTCTCTAGGCTCGGGTTTCAAATTCCCACTCACTTGGGGCCCATGTCATGAGCCTCGGGCACCGCATGTCAGCTCGCCAAGAGCCCTTCGTGAATAGCAAGTGACCGTGATATTTCGGTTGTTTCCGTGGGAAAAAGAAGGGAGGCAGGCAGTGAACCCAGTTCTTTGGGTATATGACTCTGTCCTTTTAGATAAGGCAGTTTGAGAGATGCATTTGTGTTTCAGGCCACTAAGGTGTCTTATGAGCAATGGGTGTGACCACTGGGGTGGCAGATGGGTGGATGGATGGTGGCCCAGGTGGCCTTCTGCTGGCTGCATCGAGTTCGTGCAGGTGCTAAAATTACCTCCTCTACAAGAACCCGCTGGGGGCTCCCGGACGTGAGCTGCTCCCCTAGGTCAGTGGGGGTAAGCACACTGCATCTCCCTCTTACTCTGTGCTGGGTCAGTGAGGGCTGTCCCACCAGCATCTGAAGGCACGGTGATTTGGAACCCCTAAAGGACATAGTTCAGGGCAGCAAAACAGAGACTGACATCCTAATGTGGCCTGATGTTAATAATTAAGGTTGGTGTTACCTCTTAACTACTGCATGCCGGAAGGGAAGGGGCTCTCTCGCACGAACCAGCCCTACAAAACAACACTGCACTCCTTTTCACATTTTCTTTCCAGTGGGTGGGAGCTCCCTTGCAAAGCACTCCCCATGTAGGCTTCTCCCCTTCCGTATCTGTCGAATCCCCTAGGTAGCCGCTAGCCTGAGTTTTAACACTAACGTGGTCTTTTACCTGTTCTTAACATGTTATAAAGTTGGAACCTTACTAAATATGCTTGTTTTTGGTAAGTGGATTCTCTGATTATGTGAAGATTCACCCATGATGAATGGGCGCCATGATGTTTTATGCAATTGGGTATTTATTTAATGCACTTGGAATTCCAGTATATGAATTTATTTGTAATTTTTCTATTCTGAAATTGATTGGAAATATTATTTCCAGTGTCTTGGTTCTGTCTGGGATGGGGATCTTTTGAACAAGTGCTCCTAAGCACAGTCTCAGGGGTGCTTTCTGGAAAGGTAGGTATGTACTTCTGGGGGGGGGTGGAATATGCATATAACCAGCGGCATTCCCACAGCACACCATGCAACAAAAGATTTTGTATTATATATATTCCACTGGTTGTATAACAAAGTTTCAGTTTTATCTACAGCCTCATTAACACTTGCTATTCCCTGCCACTTTATTCTTCTATTGTGGTAAGGATATAGTAGTATCCCACTGAGTTTTTAATACCATTATCTTGATGACAGGTGATGCTGAGAGCCTGTTGATATTTCTGGTGGTATTTGAGTGGTACACGTATGCTGGAATGTCTCTGTTTCCATGGAGTTTTAATAGGAGTGATAGATGAATGAATGTATATGTAGATAGATATAGATAGGATAGATTGATTAATGGATGGATGGATGGATAGATGATGGATGGATAGAGAGATAGATAGAGAGATAGATAGATAGACAGATATGATGGATGAATGGATGGATAGATGAATGGATGGATGGTTGGATAGATAGATAATATGGATAGATGGATGAATGGGTGGATGGATGGATGGATGGATGGATTGGTAGATAATAGACTCTTCTGTTGGATAGATCTATTAAACTTAAATTTTCCCACTTAGTGAGTTGCATTGTCAATCTTGTGATGGTGTCATTGATAACACAAGACCTGAATTTTATTGTGGTGCAATTTATCAACATGTCCCTGCGTAGTTAGCACATTTGTGTCCTATTTAAGAAATTTGGTTCAATCCATGTCATGAGGATAGTTCCAGCTTTCTCCTAAAAGCATGGTTTAATATTATGCATTTGCATATACCATACATCTAGAATGAATTTATAGAAATGATGTTTAATCAGAGTGAAGGTGCACATTCTCCACCCTGTATCGTACAGCCGATATTCCTCTCTGCACTTTGCTGTCAAACTTGTCATAGGTCGGCTGGCTGCATATGTAGGATCTCTTTCAGGGCCCTCTCCGTCCTGTTTCATCGGTCCATGACTTTACGTCTGTGGAAATAAAACCCGATTGAATGGTAGTAACGTAGCGATATCTGGTGATGTGTATCTTCTAGTGCTGTCCTTAAGTTTCAGGATACTTAGGTATGCATTTTCCTTTATATTTCCATATGAGTTGTGCAATCAGCCTGTCAATATGTATTTAATAAATGGGTGAGATTTTTTTTATAGCACTTGGGCTAAATCTGTAAATTAGGGGAGAAACACCATCCTGATTCATGAACAGGACATATTCCTCCATTAAGTAAGATGTTCATTTTCTTATAATAATAATGTTTGGCATTTGAGAGTGTCAATAACTAGTATATCTCATTAGGTTTATTTTAAAATATTTGATAGTTGGATGTTTTAACTGTTCCATTATTAAATTTATTTTTCTTTCCTCTTCTGGCATACAGAAATAGATGTTTTCATTTTGCTTTCTACCCGGACACTTTGCTAAATGAACTTACTACTTCTGATGGCGTATCTATAGATCCTTTCCAATTTTCTATGTAGATGATCATGACTTTTATGAATAATATATCTCATTTAAAATAATACATGTGCATATATTCTGACTAATGCATACATATATTTGCATTCAATGTTTGCTTTAAAAACATCTAATTATAAAAACAAATCTCCAGTACAGTGATAAATGGAAATGATAAAATTATGATAATAAATATCCTTGTCTCATTTCAGATATTTGTGGAAAAGCTTCAATAATAAATTATTAAGAATAATTTTAGCTACATAGGTGTTGGAAATAACCTTTGTCTGATGAGAAACATATTTCAAAAGCCCAGTTAATTAAGAGTTTTATTAAAAATCAGTAATGGATATTATCTAGTGCTTTTTGTTAATCTATTAAAAAGATCACATAATCTTTATTTCTGTTTTGTTGTGTCAAGCATTTTGAAGTGTTAAATTAACCATGCATTCCTAGAACAAACCCTCCTTAAACATATACTCCTTGCTCAGTATTTTACCTATAATATTTGCCTCTATGTGCATGAGGGAAATTTTATTTAATGCCATTTTCAAATTTGGTATTAGGATAACGTAGTCCTCATAAATAAGTGGGAATGTTTTTTCTCTCTCTGTCTTCTGTGCAAGACTTTGTTAATACTGAGTTGTGTTTTCACAAAATACTTTCAAGAATTCACCATTGTATCCATTGTGTTTGAAATTTCTCTTGTCGAAGTTTTTAAAATAGTGAATCACTTAAATGTTAATAGGGATTATTGAGTTTCTGTCCTTTAGTTGTCCATTTTTGCCATTTGTGAAATGAATCCGCCAGTGTCACCTAAATTTTGAATTAAATGACAATAACTTTGCACATGGTATTCCTTTAATAGACCTTTAATACTGTTTTCACTCTATTTCTTTTTTATTTTAATTCCAGTGTAATGAACACACAGTGATATATTAATTTCAGGATCTTGTACCTTTAATTCTAGGTAATGATGTCACCTTTGGTTTTGGTGAAGGTGTCCCCTTTCCTATCTTTGGATACAGTCTCTTGAAACGTTCATGAATTATATGACTTTTTGCAAATACATTACTCTTGGCACTGTTGATTCCTTCTCATTTTTTCTAACCATTTTATTTTTACCTGATTAATGTCTCTGAACTATAACATATATTCTTCCTTTTGTATTCTTTGGTTTTGTCCTGGGATTTTGCTTTCGGTTTGAGAAAGAAAACTCAGAAATTGTTTACCAACCTTTCTCTTTTTCTGGCCTATGTTCCAGTATCCGTACATTTTGGGCAAATTCCATTTGAACTCCATCACACCTGCCTTCACAAACTCTATTGCCATTACAAGGCAGTTCACATTTTCCCCCAATTTATGTCGTGATTTCTTCTCTGACGGATACCTTAGTTGGAAACTCATTGCTTCGTTTTCAGATCATTGGGAATTTTGTGTTTATTTTCTTGCCGTGGATGTCCAACCTAATTTTGCTGAGACCAGAGAGAATGTTTGCCGTAAAATTTAGTCCTTTACAAAGTGTGCAGGCTTGAGTTGTATTCCAGCTGATTCCTAAAATCAGGCAAGCGTTCCAAGTGGATTTAAGGAGAAAGCACATGATGCATGTTTGTTTCCATCAATCTGACCACCTGTATTAATATATCGTCCAAATCATCTGTATACTTACTGTTTTTCTCCTGAATCTGCATTAGTTTCTGTGATTTGTGCTGTAAAATTACAGGCTCTGACTTTCGATATCTTTTATGTTTTCCTTTCTTTCTGCCTATTTGTATTTTTCAGAGCTCCGTCATTTCGTGAATCTGAGATGGTTACGTCTCTACTGCATGGGTCCTTTTTCCTTACAAAATCCCCTTACTTCTTCACAATTCTGTCTTCAACTGTATGTAGTCTGACATTTACAATAATTATATCAGCCTGCCTTGCTGGATTTTTGCCTCAGTTAACATTTTTTTTAATCTAAAATATTTTCTTACACTTCTATTTAAGACATTGCTACGGTAAGCAGCATATAATTGGATTTTGTTTTTTTAATGTAGTCTGAAACTAGTTTTCTTTTAATAGCAATTGTAATATTCAGACCATTAACATCTAGTGTAACTAATATATTTAGACCAAACATACCCTACTGTTAACTGTTTCTTAGGCCTGTTCTATGTTCCTTTTCCTCTCACGCCATATGTTCTATCACTAATTGTCATCTTTTTAAAATCAATATTCATATTTTTCCAGCCATCCATTAGTTTGTTACAGAGGATCTTATTGTTCTTTAGTTGTTCTTGAGGTCAGGGTTTCCTGGACAGATCAGTCAGTTAAGCCTCAGACTCTTGATTTCAGCTCAGGTCATGATCTCAGGGTCATGAGATCGAGCCTCACCTCAGGCTCTGCACTGGGCATGGAGTCTGCTTGAGATTCTGTCTTTCCCTCTGCCCCCCCTCCAAAAAAGGAAAAAAAGATATTTCTGAGGTTAAAATATGCTTTCTTTACTTACTGAGGCCAATATAAATGAGTAATCCCCCCCTTTTCTAACCTTGCAAAATCACTTCAACTTAATTCATCCCAATCTGTTATATCATCGCGCATTTTTTTTCTAAATCGAGATTTGATTCGCATGCTGTGAAATTCACTGTGTTACAACGTGCATGTCAGTAGCTTTTAGTATATTCATAAAGTGTAAATACAGAACCGCGGCTCCGTTCTGGGCCATTTGCATCACCCCAAGAAGATGCTCCGTACCTGTTAGCCCTTCACTGCCCGTGTACCTTCCTCCCAGACCCTGGCAAAGCCACAGAGCTACTTTCTGTCCCTATGGATGCCCCCCCTCTAGACATTTCTTATACACGGTATCCTACAGTACATGGTCTTACTTCTTCACTCACTATGGTGCTTTCCACATTCATTGCGTGTGCTCGTGCTTTATTCTTGTTTATGCTGAATGATATCCCATGGTAGGAATAGACCACATTCTCTTTATCCATTCATCTGAACACTCGTGGGTCATTTCCACTTTTTTCTACGATGAGTAATACCACTACAATCATGCACGTCCAAGGTTTTGAGTGAGTACTTTCATTTCCTTGGCATAGAATTGCTTGCTCACGGGGTAATTCGGTGTAATGCTGGTTCTGAGCTCTTGTAGTCTTAAAATGAACAGTGGATGAAGTGAAGGTGTGGAGAATATTTGGGAATTATATTGGAAAAACGGATTATTTTTCAGGGGTGCCTGGCTGGCTCGGCTGGTAGAGTATGTGACTCTTGATCTCAGGGTTGGGTGTTTGAGCCCCGTGTTGGGTATAGAGATTACTTAAAAATAAAATCTTTAAAACAAAATAAAGATAAAAAATGGATTATTTTTACAGATGATCATTTAATATTTTCTAGAAATATTTACTTTTTATTATCCATAGTACCTGGGGCCTAAAACTTAAAGAAATTATCAGACATGAATATAACATAGGTTTTCTTCTCGTACATGTTAGGTCTAATTTCTTGAATTAACAAACTAAATCGTTAGTGTCACTGGTACCCAATACATAGCCAATAACGTTGCAGAAATATGGATGCAATCCTGAGAGATCATATAGTCAACCATGCCCCCCTTTCTCACTCACGAAATTCTGTGAACTCCCACCACGTATGTACTCAACACTTTCTATATTTATGTATTTATGTGTGAACGTATTCAGATGAACATCCCTAGGTGTTTCTGTTTGAGTATTTTGATTAAGTAATGCTTAAGTTGTTTTATAAAAGTGACAGATTGGTAATTAAACTCATACGTCTGTAAGATGCACCAGTGACCCCTCTAAACACCAACCATTATATGCATCATTCAATGTAATGAATCGGGCACCACAATTACGAACTCTCATGATGGGCTTGGAGGGAAGTTGGCCTCATCTTAAACGCATGCACATTATCTACTCATTTCCGCTTGGTACTTCAATTCCAAATCTCCACATGTTCAAAACAAAACATGTTTCCACTTTATCTTTTCATTTTGGCATATATCTTTTCTCTCTCTGTCTCCGCTACCAAGTGACTTCTTATCCCATCACTCAAACACCAGGCTACTAAGGTCGTTTAATAAGTATAATTTCCTTCATTAGAAATTATGTCATCTATGTCAGGATTGACATTGGTCCTTTCATTTTGAATATATTTAATTAAAAAATGATTATTGTAGCTAATGTATATCTATATTTGATTAACCACTGCTTTTCTGTCCTCCTGTCTCTCTAATGAGGTATGTCTTTTAGGGTGCCGACAAATGTTCTGCACTTTCTCATTAAAAACGTATGCCCGGATTATAAATCAAGGCTTACCAAATGAGCTGCATTAAACTGACTATAGAAGGACAGTCCTCGGGAGATCAATTATGATATAATATGGATGATCTGGCTCAATAACTGGTCATGATTTACAGAATATCCACCGGAAATCAAAAGTGGCATGTGTGGTGATAATTAAATCTTTGGAAGTTTTTAATAAATTCTTAATTCTCCTTTTGAGAATGTTTTAAATACAGTTGTCCATTTCACCATGAGTTCATCAGCATGCTTGCTTTCTTAAACTCGTATCCGGAAAAGACATGGAAAGCAGACGTCCCCCAAACAGATTTTGGAACAGAAACATAACAACTAGAGCAGGTTTTAGGGATGCCTGGGTGGCTCAGTCGGTTAAGCGTCTGCCCTTTGGCTCAGGCCATGATCCCAGGGTCCTGGGATGAAGCCCCACATTGGTCTCCTTGCTCAGTGGGGAGTCTGCTTCTCTTTCCCTCTACACCTACCCCCACTCATGCTTGCTCTCTCTCTCTCAAATAAATAAATAAAATCTTAAAAAAAAAAAAAAAAGAACTCCTGCAGGTTTTAGATGAATCGAGAGTAAAATCTTGTCTTTCCTTAAATGGCATTTGAGAAAGGAGTCATATATAGTTCATTCCTTTTGAACATTCATGTTTCCCCTACTAAATCTTGGAGAAATTAGTTTAATGTCAAAATGGCATTGACCATTTACTTTTGTTTTTATACCTTTCTGTACTGTTGTCCATTCTCCACCCTACATTTTAAAAATTTTATTCTTAACTTATCTCCACACCCAGCATGGAGCTTGAACTCATTACCCCCAAGATCAAGAGCTGCGTGCTCTACCGCATGAGCCAGCCAGGTGCCCCATGCCCTGAATGTTTCAATCATGCTTTATAGGCTACTTAATATGTATCATGACTCAGTGCCACTAGGAAGATACCCAGCAGCCCAAACCAGAAATTAAAATCCCCTTGGTTTCTATTCTGTCAAAGGAGGGGTGCACATGGATACCAGTGCCATGAATCAGAACATTCTCTCCTGATTTCCCCCACTAGACAATGGGCACTCCTGTCTGCTTGGAGGGTTACTCCTCTCTATAACTTTACTGGGTCAAACAGTGTCCCCCTAAATCCACATCCATCCAGAACATCCAGATGGAAACTTATTTGGAATTGGGGCTTTGCAGATAGAATTAAAGATCTTAAGATGAGATTGTTCTGAATTTATTGTGGGCCCTGAATCCAATGACTGGTGTTCTTATAGGGAACAGGAGAGACACAGACACAGAGGAGAAGCCACATGAAGACAGAGGACGACATGGGAGGGATGCGGCCACAAGCCCAGGGATGCCTGGACTCCCAGAACCTGGAAGAGACCAGGAGTATTTCATCAAAAGTCAACACAATAGAAGATATCAAAATGAAAGTTCTTAAAATGCTACCCCTGAAACTAATAATACAGTATATGTTCCCTAAATTGCATTTTAATAAAAATTAAAAAAAAAATAAAGAGGAGAGAATGTAGTAAAAAAAAAAAAATGCACAGCATGATTGGGAAGCATAGGGGGCTCGTTAAGATCAAAAACCCTCTGATACTGATGGGGATATTCCAACGTCCAGCGAAGGCTGCTTTATGTGACGCTGGAAGACATTCAGCTCTGTGTGGTACAGCTTTGGCCCATGCCCAGGCTTTATCCTCCTTGTTGTTTGAATACCAGTTGGGACAGAAAGGCATTAGAATACTAACCTGCAGACTTCGTCTGCAATCCAGAGATTTCCTTGCGAGTTCTACTGCTAAACCCTCCACCTTTGATGGGGAAGAATACCTCTCACCACGGTATGAACTAAGCTATCATAACGGATAGCTCATTAGTCCCAGCCGTTTCCAGGAGTGGTGGTTCTTACCCTACATTAAAAGATTCAGAAAAAGCCATGATGCCTTCTTAGGGAACTGCTCATTATTCAGTCACCTGCCATGAAGCAAGACTGTCATCTCCAAAATGATCAACACGTCTTATTTAAACAAAGACAACCAGACACGCATAAAGGAGAGAGCCAGGCGTCTTTCTGTCAAACCACTAAATTTTGTCCAGTCTATGCTTTTAAAGTATTAGACCTATGCACGTTACATTTAAGCCAGGAATCTCCGAGGCTGAATGCCACTTCTTCTTTTCATCATTCAATCATGATTATCAACAACCCAAAAATGTACCTGCTCTTAATATGCTATTTGCAGACAGACTCTCGGTGCCAGAAATAACCGTGATGTGAAATCAGAGCTCATGCCTTATTCATCGGGTCTGGTTTATATTATTTCTGGCACTCACAGCAAAACGAGTAGCATTGCTCCTTTGGAGAATAATTCAAGACTCTTAGAACACAACAGTACCTGGTAGAACAGTGTCGACCAGATGTACGCAGACAAATTAGAATCCGGGGCAGTTGTCAACCAAGCAGATGGACTCACTTTGCAAGGTTGAGATGAGGAGGAGGCAGCACGCTTTTTGCTCTTTCTCAACAATCTCCAGTGAGAGAGCCAAGTATATGATGATGATGTCAAACAAAGCTCTGAACTACCCCTGTAACAACTTCACCTTGACAGTAATCCAGAAGACTGGGCAAAGGCGCTAAGTGCCATCTAGGAATGCGGCAGAAAGGAAAGTGAGGTGGGCTCAGCATTTGCAGAGCAGATCTCAAAGGCCACATGGTGTAACCACGGCCCTCACCGGTGCTTAGTTTAGGATTGAGCCCAGATGGGTTGGGAGTAAGAAAATCGACATTCCTTTGTTGACTGCTTCCTATCAGAATGGCAACATGGGATGAGTCTTGCGTGCTCCGGCTGTCGGAGGTGGTGTCCCAGACAAGTGCCTCGTGCATTAGAACACCTGGACCACCTTCTTTTCATGGAAATCCCATCCCTTGTGGCTTCTTAGCTACTCTTCTTCTTTGAATCATTTTGTTTCATCTCAGAGTCCTTTTGTGTCTCCTTTCCGTGTTCTCGATTTCCTTCTGGAATTCTCTTCATGATTTCCCTGCTGACGGCTCAGATGTACGATCCTTTTTTATATAATACCCTCCCTTGGGCACTCATGACTTCATTAAGGCCTGTGAACATGGCCTGCCCCCTGCACAGTCATGCACAGTCATTTACACCATCTTCCTCTTGTGAAACTTTCTACTCTTCTTATCCTAGTATCTGTGTTTTAAGGAAAAGGAAAAATTGTTGACCTCATACCATGTTTGGAACTAGGGGCTTTGTTGACCTCATACCATGTGTCAGACATGAGTATGGATGCTTCACAACCAATTCCTTGTTTAATCCTATGAAGTACTTCTCATACCAGAATCCTCCTCACCTCAAAAACAGGGGACGTAGGTCTCAGAGAGATGAACTCACATGACTAAAAGTTGGCAGACCAGCATTTCAACCTAACTGTGATGCTGCTACTCATTCCACCTCCCAAGTTACCTCTGAAATTTGTGCTAATGATGTCCCCTTAGTGCCCAAGCAGCATCTTATTTATCGCTGGATTCCTAAAGCTTATCAGTGCCTTGGACTTCCCCAGGTGGAGATGTAAAGTGAGAAATATAATCTTCCTGCCTGTTGCATTCTCTATGAGTGAAGGACCTTATCCATGTTCCCATTTAAATAATAATGTAGACAATTGAGAAAAAGTAGAGTCATTGGTTCGTGAAAGACCAATTCCCATGCATAAAAATCTGAACCACGACGTGGATATTTCCACCCTATCTACAACTGTAAAACCAGATTTTACTCCTGGTTTCCATTTTGTCTATCCTCTTTGCTTTGAGAGGAGGGCCAGAACCCAGAAAATGTTGTGAATCTGAAGACAAAAAAGAAGGGAAATGTTGCAGAGTCAACATTCAAATCCAGACACTAATTAATAAGTATGCCTCGGCTTAATCAAGGCATTTCCACATGGGAGCACTTTTAATGTTTATTATACACTAATTAAAATGGTTTTCATTTCCAACAAGTTCTGAGCCATGTGCTAATCACCTTGCCTGGATAAACTTGACAGGTGAGGAGATTTTGTTTTTCGTTTAAACTTTGGGGCATACTGAATTTTACTTGAATTGGCATTTGAAGCATGTTTTGCAGCAAAACAAATAAAAGTATTTCATTGAATAACTTGAGTGCTTATGTTGGAATGAGATTTTTTTTCACTTTACCAAGTGTCTTCTCATACATTCATTCATTTTGTCATGGATATGTGAGCATGTGTGTGCACTATTTACCCAATGCTTATTGTTCTCTTTGCTCTTTTAATGGATCCAAATGAGAAACCATTATGCAGTACCAAATTTACTTGGAAAAGCAATAAGTCCATATATAAATCTTCACCTGCTCAGATTCCCCAATAGGTAGGCATGCCCATCTGAACCTCATCCCAGCCAACGAAGCGTGAGTGGCAGGTGCTGGGCCTAGCTTCCAGAAATCATCCCAAGAGACACAGGCCTTGCTTGGCTTAGCTGATTTGCTACACAGTTCTTTTTTTTTTTTTTTTTTTTTGAGAGAGAGAGAGAGCATGCAAATGGGGGGGGCAGGGCAGAAGGAAAGGGAGAGACAATCTTAAGCAGGCTCCATGCTCAGCGCAGAGCCCAACACGGGGCTCGATCTTATGACCTTGAGATCATGACCTGAGACGAAATCAAGGCATCCCTACACAGTTGATATTAAAACCATTTCTAGAACTGGAATTACTAGATCAAAATGCATGCACATGGGTTGCCTGGGTGGCTCAGTCATTAAGCATCTGCCTTTGGCTTGGGTCATGATCCTGGGGTCCTGGGATCGAGCCCCACATCCGGCTCCCTGCTCCGCGGGAAGCCTGCTTCTCCCTCTCCCACTCCCCCTGCTTGTGTTCCCTCTCCCACTGTGTCTCTTTCTGTCAAATAAATAAATAAAATCTTTTAAAAAAATGCATGCACATGTTTAATTGTGATGGGTCTCTCAGCAATGCTTTTGATGACGTCACAATGATTTACATTGTCACCAATTATGTAGAGAGTGTTTCTCCATCTACTCATCAGTTTGGTGAGCGTTGTCAAACTTTGTCATCCTCTCCAATCTAATGAGCAAATGTTTTAATTTTAATTTACATTTCTCTTAATATCTTCATAAATTAACATTTTTGTGAATGATCTGTTTGTCATCCATGTTTTTCTGTTGGGCTTTTCTTGTTATTAATTTATATATGTATATGTATTTTGTATACCAAAATCATTTTTACTCATTCTTTTATCTTTTGATTTTGTTTATGGCATTTTTCCATGCAGTGCATAAAATGTAGTCTAATATACCTATCTTTTAAAATAACTCAGTTCCATGCTATAAAAACACTTATCATTTGAGGTGCCTGGGTAGATCAGTTGGTTAAGCACCTGCCTTCAGCTCAGGTTGTGATCTCGGGTTCCTGGGATAGAGCCCTGCCTTTGGGCTCCCTGCTCAGTGGGGAGTCTGCTTCTCCCTCTCCCTCTGCCCCTCGCCCCTCTAGTGTCCATGCTCTCTCTCTCTCTCATACATAAATATAATCTTTAAAAACAAAAAAGCAATTGTCACTCTGAGATTATTTAACCAAAAATTTCCCAACTTTTTTCTGGTACTGTATTGTTTTCCTTTTTCCTTTGAAATATATGATCTAGGGATGCCTGGGTGGCTCAGTCAGTTAAGCATCTGCCATCGACTCAGGTTATGACCCCAGGGTCCTGGGATCGAGTCCCACATCAGGCTCCCTGCTCAGTGGGGAGCCTGCTTCTCCCTCTGCCTGCCGCTCTCCGTGCTTGTGCTCTGTCTGTCTCTCTGACAAATAAATAAAAAATCTAAAAAGAAAAAAAAGAAATATATGATCTATTGGATTTACCTATTGATTGACATATAGAGAGAACATCGGTAGGAATCATTTCTTATTCCTAAGTGGTTACTCATTTGCCATTATGCATATCCAAATGTGCAGAAGTCCATCATGCACTAACTTGTTTTATACTTCAGCATGAATTTCTAGATGCTCTATTTTTTTTTTTTTTTTTTTTTTAAAGATTTTATTTATTTATTTGAGAGAGAGAGTGAGAGAGAGAAAGAGCACAAGAGGGGGGAGCGGGAGAGGGAGAAGCAGACTCCCCGCCGAGCAGAGAGCCCGATGCGGGACTCGATCCCGGGACTCCGGGATCATGACCTGAGCCGAAGGCAGTCGCTTAACCAACTGAGCCACCCAGGCGCCCTAGATGCTCTATTTTATGTGAAATATCCACCAAACTGTGCATGGAACAGAAACCAACTCATTAATTAATTTGCCTTGATATCATCAAATTTTGTTTCCTTTTAAAGGATTATGGTGCACCAAACATTACATTTGAGAAAATTTTGGAAAGACAGTGATACAAAAGAATCTTAGAAAATGCAGAGCTAATAGATAATTGCCAGGGACATTTTAATTGTATTTATTTCCTGCACAACTTCAGGTGCATTAAACTGTTGACATATGTATGTAATACATTTGAATATTTTATTCCCCCACATTAGTCTAATGGTCTTGAGATAATACCTTCTTGATCACATGGCTAATACTATTAATGTACAATTTATGTCAAATAGAGAGCTTTTTTTTAGGTTTTTCACATCGTTATTTACAAATAATATTGTCACACAAATTTTGTGATGTATCGGTCTGCTACAGGTTACAACTAAATATATTAGCTGAGTAAAATTTTTATTTTACTTTGTTCTGGAGGACTCTTATTTCATCAAAGGTATGTCTTCATTAAGATTTTCAGTGTCTTGGGGCTCCTTGATGGCTCAGTCGGTTAAGCATCTGCCTTCGGCTCAGGTCAAATAAATAAATAAATAAATAAATAAATCTTTAAAAAAAAGAAAAAAAATTTTTTCAGAGTTTTGGCTCAGCAACATCTGACTTGGCTCTTTTGGTGAGGGCAGTCCTTCTATCTTGAGTTTAATGTTACCAGACATCAATGGTTGATAAAAGTTCATACTTATCTTTGAATGAATTTAATGCTGACTTCCGATCATCCCCAATTTAACTGAGTACCTAAAATGGCTTTATTCATAAATGTTGCTATCATTTAAATTTATAATAAATTTGGAACCGATCTATTTTTTGTACCGAATGAATATTTTGCATATTTCAGCAATCATTCAGAAATCATGTGTATGTACTGTTGAATTCCTCTCTCCCTCCCTTCCTTTCTTTTTTTTTTCTGGAAGTGCCAAGAAGATAATTTTTCTTTACTGGCTTGCTCCGCAATACATGTTATCATTCATTCACTTTCTCTGCAGCAAAGTTTTGCTCTGAATATAGATAAAGTTGTGACAAGCTGCCTGCTGAAGGCAAAATGAGGACACATGGATTTTAATCCCAAGACTTTCTTGCACTTCGTACTCTTAACCTCTGGGTACTTGATTTCCCATCTATTAGGCACATTTACTCATCTGCAATAATAGGAATCAGTTATGATCACTCTCCTTTTGTGAGTTCCCAAGTACACGTTTGTAACACAAGACTGGCAATCTTTAGTGGCTGTAGGAATGCAACGTTTAATGGGCATCTGGTTGGAAATTTTATCCTTGCTATGTTACTTCTGTCTCAGAGTTCTTAAATCAGCAGACAGCGTTTCTCAGGAACGCTATTTATCCAGCGCCGAGAGCTGCGAGCTGTTCTTGGTTGCCATGGCATCTTTACTTTGGCTCAACTACAAGGAGGTTGACCTTCAAGAACTGTCCACTCTCATGAAGAATCCTAGCATGAGTGAAAGCAAAACCCTTCCTTCCTTTAGCCTACAAGATACGAGAGCTCTTTTTTGCATTGATTTGAAAGGAAAGAATAAAATTAAATTTGAATGCATTCAGTAGACTTGAAGACATGCCTTTTGACCTTCACGCTTGCTTGCCGATCCTTATTTCACAACTACCGGCATAAAGCTCGGAATGATTTCTTATGCCCTGTGAGTGAATCTTAAGTAGCACAGCTGTATTAGCCATGTGATCAAGAAGGTATTATCTCAAGACCATTAGACTAATGTGGGGGAATAAAATATTCAAATGTATTGCATACATATGTCAACAGTTTAATGCACCTGAAGTTGTGCAGGAAATAAATACAATTAAAATGTCATTGGTAATTATCTATTAGCTCTGCATTTTCTAATCTATATCACTATGCCCTTATTAATCTCCAGCATCGAGTTTGTCTTTTTCATGTTGATTCAACAAGTATATATGGTGTCCCCACCCCTGCAACACATGCCTCTAGGTGCCAAATTTCCTGAGGAACAAAACAAATATATGTAATGTCCAGGACATTGCATTCTTCTTCTTTTTTTCCTTTTGGTTTTCTTCTCCTCTCTTTCTATTTATCTTCCCTTACTTGGCCATCTCACCAAGGATTGGATCTTTAAATGGTGTTTGCATGCTACCTTCTCCCCCATTTACTTTTCTTGATTAGTATACTCTCCTTGTCAACTGCCAGCTGTAAGCCCAACTGTGTTCTCCATGTCTCCATTTTCTTGACCAGTGGACATCCTACACTCAACTCTGTCACTTTTTCACCTCTTCTGTTTCCATGTTTCTGATGCTTCTTTGCTCTTTCACTTCAGATGCTCAGCCAAAACCCTCAGGTCCTTGCTCATTTCCCATTTTCTTTTGCACACTACATTCAGTTATTCACCCCTAAAGGCATATCCAGGATGGACGCCCTCTTGCTTGACTTTGGTAGAACCATCCATCTGTTCCTACATATCAGGATGGACGCCCTCTTGCTTGACTTTGGAGAACCATCCATCTGTTCCTACACTTGTTTCATGTGACAACCTAACTGGCCTCTCTCTCTTCACTCTTATCTCTTTTTATTCCCAACACTGTGGCCAGTGTTCCTCTTGGGAAAACACAGGACATCTCTGTCCCTCCTCTCAGAATGTTGTAGGGCTTCACTTCTCATTTAGGGTAACAGCCAACGTCCTCCAAGTGACCACAGCTCTGATGCCCCTTCTGTGTATGAACCCCACTTCCATTTGGAAGTGATTCTTCTGAGTACCCAGTTCTACTTGGTCAGCTACACCGAGATCCACGCTGTTGGACCAATATGCCTGGACGATTTGCACCTCAGGGCTTTGTCTTAACTAATCCTTTTCCCAGAAATATCAGCCCTCTCAAACAGAGCAATATTCAGCTTTCTCACTGCTTCCAAAGCCTGCTCAAAACCCTCCACCTTTGAGACGCCTGCTCTGATCATCCAATTTTAAAATCTGACACCTCCTCACCCCTGTGTTTCTGATCACTCATAGCCTGCTCTGTCTTCTTTATTTTTCCCTAGCTCTTTCCTCCTCTGAAAATACTAGGTCATGTATTTACTATATTCTGTGGGTCTACTAACTCGAAAGCAATTTCCATAAATGCAGGGGTCTTTGTCATTTTCCTCCCCTGTGATGCATCCCTAACAGCTAAACAAATGTCTGGAATTTACACATAGTTCCTTAAATGTTATTGAATTAGTGAAAGATTTAATTGAAGAGCATTTAATTTAGGCAAGCTGCCAGGACAGATAATGATAAAGTACTTCCCTGTTATGGTAGTGTTAGGAGTCCAGAGACCAGCAAGTTAAAGCAAACACTGTTTACTCAGGAACAGATAAACTTACATATTCTTATAAAAATTAACTTTAAAAATATAAAAGATATATCCTCTAAAAAGCCAAGACCTGCTCTTTACTCAGTAACAGCTAAGTTAAATTAACTTTGAAAATCTTAAACAGATTTAGTACATTTTTGTATAAACAGAAAATCTAATCTGAGGTAATAATTGTGATTTTAGAGTGGGCACCTACATCAGAAATACATTTAATGGAAACCTTTTCACTTTATACACTTGGAGGATCGCTTTTGTCAGTCATACATGGTTTCAATATTTATTCCCACTACAAAACAGCTTGTCTTTTCATTTAATACTGTCCTTTGGTGAACAGATGGTCTTTATTGTAAGGTAGTCTTTTATAATCAATATTTTTATTTATATTTGCTATATCCCCATTTTGAATAACAAATTATATTCACATGTGTGCCAATTGTAAAAGATATGCCTTGAGCAAAATTACGCAGAAAATTTATAATATGTATATGTATACTAGACTTATATATATCCTAGATTTGTATTACGTGTATTATATATATCCTAGATAAATATGCCAAAAAGAAAATTGGTTTAACATTAAAATATGAAAAAATGAATACAAGGTGAAAAGAATTCATACAGATAAAGAGGACTATTTCTGGTGGTTCATGGAAAACTTGGGAATACGTGAAAAAGTTATAGTTTTAAAGCTCAAGTACTTATAAGAAGAAATTAAAAATTCACAGTAATACCTATATACCAATAGGTCAAAGACTAAGGACATAGTGAAATTAGTAAGCATAATAAATAAATAAACATGATACAGGGGCGCCTGGGTGGGTGTGTCAGTTACGCACCTGCCTTGGGCTCAGGTCATGATCCCAGAGTCCTGGGATCAGGTCCTGCATCGGGCTCCCTGATCAACGGGAAGTCTGCTACTCCCTCTCTCTCTGCCCCTCCCTCCATTCATGCTCTCTTTCTCTCTGTCTTCCTCAAATAAATAAATAAAATATTTAAAAAATAAAAAGAAAAAACTGTTTAAAGATAAATAAGCATGATGCAAGGAGAATTTTTTGTTTTGAACAAACATGTATGACATCGACAGACCATGTTCTAGCTTACAGGGCCTTTTAACATATTCATACCATGCGTATCAGGTTTACTAAACTTAATGTAATAAAATAGTAATTGAAAAACCCAATCTACCTGAACACTATCTTATTTGGATTCTAAAACTACACTTTTAAATGCTCAGTAGTTTAAGGTGGAAATCAAAAGAGAGGACATCAAAAGTACTCTAAGTGAAAGGATTCGAGATATATATCAAAATGTATCTTTTAGACCCAAAAAAGATTTTCTCAATGGACTCAACAGCAACACATGAAGCTAAGAAAAAAACAATAAAATAAATGCAATGCATAAGAAATGATGGAGAGAATAAGATGTCTTCTTCACATTAACACCATCAGCGGATGAAAGGATAAAGAAAATGTGGACGGTAGGTACAATGGAATATTATTCAGTCTCAAAAAGAAGGAAGTCCTGCAACATAAGACAACATGGATGAATCTATAGATAAGTGTACTGTATTTAAACCCTGCTCAGATGGTAGACTTCATGTTAAATATTCTTACCAAAATAAAAAAATTAAAAAGGAAAAGTTATTTTTATTTCACTAGGTGTCCTAAAAGAGTTGCATTTTAAAGAGTAATCATCCTATGTTTTTAAAGACTTGACAGAAAATGTAGATTTGAAGTAAAATTATATTCCCCCAGGAAAAAAGATTAACTCAAAATGTATCATCAACTTAAATGTAAAACATAAAACTATACATTTTTTGGAAAAAAAAAATAGGAGAAAATCTTTAGGATCTAGAGCAAAAATCATGCCAAAAGCACCGACAAAAGAAACAACTCATACCTGAAACTAGTAGAATATAGTGTCTCGATTTTACTTCATATTTTTTTTAAAAAACAGTTCGTGAATTGGATTTCTTCAGCATTGAAACCTTGCCCTGCAGAAGTTGTTAGCCCAGCCTATCTTCATGATGAGGTATCTATCTACATGACTCTTGAAGCAAATGGTGGCATTTGAAAGGGAGTTACATTAGATAAAAATAGAGAATACTGAGGCAAATAGTAAAGTATAATTTATGCACTCAGATGAAAAACAAAATGGAATTATTTAAAATCCTCAAGTAAAGGGGTGCCTGGTTGGCTCAGCTAGTTAAGCATCTGACTCTTGATTTCAGCTCAGGTCATGATCTCAGGGTTGTGAGATTGAGCCCCATGCTGGGCTCTGTCTGAGCATGGAGCCTGCTTAAGATTCTCTCTCTCCCTCTCCCTCTGCCCCTCCCCTCCCAAATAAGCAAATCAAATAAAATCCTCAAGTGAAAGCAGAGAGGGCTGAAAAATAAGGGGAAAAAAAAATGAGAGTGCTGTAAATAAAGAGAATAAAAACAGAACAAGTACAATAAATAGAATAGTTATGAATATGTTAGCTATTAATCCAACTATATCAATAATTAATCAATAATGTTGAATAGAAACATTAAAAAATTGTAACAGTGTATTTAATTTTTTAAGGACACATATATATGTGTGTGGTCTAAAGGAAGCCCATTTTAAATATAAAATCTTAGATAGGCTAAAATAAAGGGATGGAGAAATATAGGCCTTGCTAGCACTAATCAAAATAAATCTGGAGGAGATATATTAATTTCAGACATATCTGACTTCACAAGGAAAATTATCAACAATAAAAATGGGCAATATATAATGTTAAAGGGGACAATTCCTCATGAAGACACATCAGGCATAGATTTGTATCTGCCAAACACCAGACTATAAAAATACCTGAGGTAAAAACTTACAGAACTTATAAAAACTCATGGAAATCAGAATATCCATTCTATGGTTACAGACTCCAACTTACCTTCATCAGTAACCCATAAATCCAGGAGACCCAACATCCATGAGTCCATAGTTGAAGTGTCACTGTCAGTCAACTTGATCTAATTGGTATTTACAGAATATTCTGACAGCAGCAGAAGACATATTCTTTTCAAGTTCATATGGAATATGTGCCAAGATGGAACACATTTTGGGTGATGAAACACAACTTATCAAATTTGAAAGAACAGAAATCATGTGAAATATGTTCTCAGCCCACAATGGAACTGAATTACAAATCAGTAAGAGGTAGATGAAGAATCCCTGAATAATTGGAAATTAAACCACACACTCCTGGACAACATATGCGGGGAGGGGAGGGGAACCAGCTTATTGAAACAAGTGGAGCGTAGAAAAAGCAGTACTTCAAGGGAATTTTAAAGCATTGAATGCATAATATATTTGAAAAGAAAAAAATGCAAAATCTATAACCTAAGTGTTGGCCTTAGGAAAGTATAGAAAGGAGATGAATTTAAATCTAAAGCAAATCAAAGAAAAATAAGAATATAAATTAGAGCAGAGATCAATAAATTAAAAAACAGGAAACCCATGGAGAAAAATCAACAAAGCAAAAAAACAGGGTATCTGAAAAGATCAATAAAATCAATAAACCCCGAGGCAAGCAAACTTAGCAAAAAAGAGAGAAGACACAATTTAGTAATACCACATATGGAAAAAAGCCATCACTCATGATCCCATGGACATGAAAGTATAACAAAGGAATATTATGAGTAACTCTCAGCCCTCAAGTTTGACAATTTAGATGGAAAGGACCAATTCTCTGAAAGACACAAACTACTGAAACTCATACAAGGAGAAATATGTAATTTGAATAGGCCTATTTACATTAAAGAATTTGAATCAATAATTAATGACCCTCCTAAAAATGCATGAGGCCACACCATTTCACTAGAGAATTCTAGCAAACCTTTAAGGGATAAAAATGTATCAGTTTTCTAGGTCTGCCAAGCAAAGTACCACAGGACGGATGGCTTAAACACAGATATTTATTTTCTCCCAGTCCTAGAGGCTGGGAGTCTGAGATCCAGATGTCGGCAAGTCTGGGTTCTCCTGAGGACTCTCTCCTTGGCATGTAGATGCCTTGTTCTCCCTGTATCCTCATGTAGTCTCTGTCCATTGTCTGTGTCCTCATCTAGTTTTAAAGGGATATCAGTCCTATAGGTTGAAGGACCACCTCAATGGCCTCATTTTATCTCAATCACATAAAAATCCTTACCTCCAAATATAGTCACAAACAGGTATTGGGCATTGGGACTTCAACCAATTCAGCACAAAACAAACAATGCCAATTTTCTAAATCTCTTCCACAAAAAAGAAAACACTTCTTTAAAAAAAAAAAAGATTTACTTATTTATTTTAGAGAGAGCACAAGTGGGATGAGGGGTAAGGGAAAGAATCTCAAGTAGACCCCACTGAGTGTGGATCCTGACATGGGGCTTGATCCCACAACCCTGAGATCATGACCCAAGCCAAAATTGAGGGTCATGAATGCTCAACCAACTGATCCACCCAGGTACCCCCAAAGAAAACACTTCTTAACTCATTCTGTGAGGCCAGCATCGCCCTAACACAAACACCAGATACAGACATGACAACAGAGGGAAACCATGGGCCGATGTCTCTCACAGACATAGATACAAAAATCTTCAACCTAAATAGATGGCTATAATATGTAACAATAAACATACACAATGATAAAGCAAGATGTATACTGTATGCAAACCTGCCTCCACACTTGAAAATAAATATTCGTAATCAACAGTGTTAAGTCACATGATTGTATCAGTTGTCCCAGAAAAATCGTTAGATAAAATCTAACGATAGCAACATGCAGCAAACGAAGAAAAGAGTGATATTTCCTTAACTTCATACAGAATATCTACAAACAGCCTTCTTTATGAGAAACTGGATACTCTCATAAAGAAGGCAAAGCAAAGTATGTCCCCTCCCACCATTCCTACATAAACCCATACTGGAGGTCTGAGTTTATGCAATAAGACAAGAAAATAAAAGCTCAGTTTGGGAAGGAGAAATAAAACTGTCATTTTTTTCTTAAATAGATGACATGATTGTCTATGCAGAAAATGCCAAAGATCAATAATAACAAAAGCTTCTGGAACTAATAAGGGATTGCAACAAAGTCTCATGACAAAGATTATTGTATATAGCCAATTATTTTACTCTATACAAGCAATTGAAATTTGCAATTAAAAACAAAATCTCATTTAATGAGTACCATAAGAAGGCAATCAATTGTTGCAGGTGACCAAGGAGAAACCTAATCGTTCTTTAATTGGCTGTTTATATAGGGCTCTGTGTATAATAGCAAGATATTTTAGACAACCTCAATGTCTATTAGTAGGGAGATAGTTGTATAAACATGATTACTTATAATATACAGCACAGATAACCATGATATCTATTTGTATGTACTATGTTACATCCCCAAGCTATATTATATAGTACATGTAATATTACCAGCAAAAGCACACAAGTTTGTGTGTGTTTGTGTGTATGTGTGCATCGATGATAATAGCTATTTCTTAAGAGACAGCTAGGATAAGGAAGCAACATTTGATGGGAGGTGATCCTTATTTGAATTTCAAAAAAAGAAAAGGCAAGGATAATTAAATAGTGTTTGTTTTATAAAGTTAAAATTGCAAACTAATAAGAATACATTCCCAAGCAATTGAAACAATTATGAGAGCAGTGTCCTCTAGAACAAGGGATTCTGCAAGAAACATGATGATATTGGTTGTGTAGAAACATTAAAATTACCACATTATTATAAGGATATCTATAACTTAGGGAGCACAGGGAAGGGGACTAAACCTACTGAATAATCAAGATTTTGGAAGTCATATCTCATTTAACGTTGAGGTGATTTCCATGAGCTCGCCAGCATTATCGCCTTTGTTACAGGTGGGATGGTTGAAGCTCAGAGAAATAGTCATGAGCAGGAGTACAATCCGCTGAAGATAGAGTCAGGATTGAACATGGTCAGTGGACTTTAAAAGTTCATGCTCTTTGGCACTCAAATGTCCTCATTTTATATTCATAAAGCAAGTAAAATTCATCCCAATGAGAGATATTATATAGAAATAAAATATTAGACTCAGCATCATTTGAAAAGATATCATTATAAGATCCATTTCTACATTATGGAGCTATTCCTGCACCCCAGTAAATGACCCATAATAACAGTGATTTGTAGATCTTGTTATAAAACCTTCTAATAAAAATTCCTATATAAGTATTCAATTCATTTCAACAAGAATTCATTAGCTTGTTTTACCAACGTAAGCAAGTTTAGGAGTAAAGCTCCATACCAAAGGGTTTTGGAGATCACAAGTGCCATGTGCGAGGCTCACATGAGAGATGCGAATCCAAAATGCAGAGAGAGAAAAGTGTCAGAAGGTGCAGACTATTTTGAAGACATGTGGGAAGCTGAGGGATCACACATAAAAAATTGAACTGGTGCTCTTTTTACTTTGGATCTATCTTTGGGAATATATGGAAAAGTAAGTATATACAGCTATCCTCAACAGAAGATGGTCATGACCTCTAACTTAAACTTTAAATCTAAGAAGTGGGGTTGAATGCCCCATAAATCTGTTAGTATTTGACTCTAGTATGTTTTGGATCATTTCTACTTGCTAGGGTGATGACATAACCATTTTACTTTAGTTTTCAGTATAGATCTTATGACTTCATTCCCCTTCCATATAATTTACACCATTTAAGGAAAACCTCCCCTGTTGTGTTTTTTATCCCTCTTTTTCCTCTCCTTCCTTTCTTATTTCCTTCCTTCCTTCCTCTCTCCCTCCCTCCCTTCCTCCTCCTCCCTCCCTCCCTCCCTTCCCTCTGTGGGCCAAGAAATGTCACATGTTTCAGACACAAAATTCAGTAAGAAGACAAAATTCAAGGGAATCCAGTCCATCAGGAGAGGCATGCATCTAAAACAGCGCAATCACCCTGTACGTCCAGAGCAGACTTAAATACAGAGAAGGGATTAAGGAGAGTCTATCCCATAGCTCAGGGAAGGCTTGCTGGAAGAGGCAGCATGTGAACTAGGATGCAAAGAAAAATTTGCTTTCCGCCATGTACATTTCAAAAGAGCATGGGACAGTCCAGACTGAGAGGATCGCATATGCTGAAGGACACCACGCATTGGGGGGGGGGGGGGGTTTAAACAGTGGAATTATTTGGGAATGATCCAGGAATAGAAAAGAGCAGGAGCAAAAGTTGGTGGCCAGCATGTATGGGGCTCATGTTCTATATCAGACACAGTGGGGATACCATGAGTGATTTCAGGTAGAAGAGAAACATCACTGTGCTATTTTCAAAATGTTGAAGAATCATTTCAGGTGTAGGGCAGAAGAGTGATGTCACCAAGATCATTTCAATACCTTTGTGAGGAGCAGATTCTCTAGAAATGGAAGGAGAGCTATGTGAAAGCTTTGGTGTCTCCCAAGTTGTATCTGGGTCAGAAGTAGGACTGCAGTTCATCCCAGGACTCGGGGGCAGGAATTCTAACCCAGTGGGATGTCAGAGTTTGATTGCCTTAGATCACAATGATCTTGGCTATAGCTTGACCCAACCTTTCCTGACTTCCTTCATCAGAAAACCTTCTACTTGTAAGACTTCCAACGGCTAAAATAATGCCCACCTATGTTCTATCCACCCATGTCTATCCCTCATCTTCCAGTTCACTCAAAGACCCACCAGAAGAGCCCTTAGATTCCTTCTTCATCTCAATACCACCTGATCCCATCATAGCACTCCACCCTCATGACCTCATGTCACCCTAAGCCCCTCCCAAAGGGCCACTTTCTACTACCATCCCACTGGGGCTGAGGGCTTCCACGGATGGACTTAGAAGGTCACAGCCATCTCCTCCCAAGCATTCTGCAATGCTGCACCTCTTTCTTCTCTGACAAATATCACTCCATCTACGGTCATGGTTTTGAAGCTTTCATGCCACCATGTCCTGATTCCACTGCTTTCTGAAAGCCAGTTGCTATTGTCTCTTCAACTATAAAAGACATTCTGATAAATCTAATAAATTCCTGTATTTGCCTCCAAGAGCTAAAATGCCTCCCTATCCATCACCAGTGAGCCCACACATAATGAAAGCATTGACATCTCATTTCTTTACCAGTTGGGTGACTATTTCTGTCTTTCAAATAATAATAAGTTGCTAATAGGTGAGTTAGGTCAACCCATTTTAACTTCTTTACAAAACCAATTTTAGCAAAGTCTTAAAGTGCCTTATTTTCATTGATGGATACTTTTTTTGGTTTTTTAATCATTCTTGGTCAGTTTCTAAAATTGTTCTCCCCCACTAGTGAAGCAAATTCAGAGAAAAGAAACCATAGATACACAGCAATTGGAAGTTCTGTAGAGCTCCCTGTTGGGGGTCTGTATGTATCCAGAAATCCATAATGCCTTCTCCCATGAGCACTTCATCAGTCCAGTGAATACTTTTGTCATAGTGAGAGTGATTACTCTAGAAAAATAAACCGTGATCACTTTATATTAATCCCCTAGGGCTGCTTGGCGGTTTTTCATTGAGGAATGTTAGATCCTTTCACTGTGGAGTGGACTTGTGGGATGTCTCTCAACGAACACTCGGTCTACCCACATAGTTAACATGTTAAAAAAAAGTAAAAATTAGCTCTAGGGGAGGCATCTTACATACTTTATTGTGTAATATTGTATAATACGATCATAAAGTGACAGCAAATATTTCAATGTAGGAGATAGATATTGGGGATTGTGATTTAAATCATTACTGTATTTTTAAAAACAGTTAGCCCATGACTAAAATCTGGGTGTTTGCAGGCCTGGCTCTGGTTTAAAGAATCCAACAAGCAACTGTGGAAAGTGTGTTATCCTGGACACATACTAATGACTGTGGGGTTTCGTTTCTAAAAGCGTGGAACCTCATCAGCACCCATTTTGTATGCTGGTTGTGGTCCTCGGGATGCCTTGTCATCTATGTTTGCTAAAATATTTTCTGTGGGTTCTGTTGTTTGCTATTTACTTGCACTATCTGTTCACGTGTGGGGATTCAGAAGTCGCCAGAAATTATGCACACACTCCTTTGACCGTCATCCCGGAAACTCATTAAATTTTTAATTAAAGAATTACCTCATCTTGGTTTTAACACTTGATATGGGATATTAACTGAAAAGCTACCATATGTCAATTACTTAGGAATGAGAATTTTTATCCGCAGTGTTGAAGGAAACAATTAGTCTTTCAGAGATGTTTACTATCCAATTCACACCTGGAAAAATAATGAAAATGACAATTCAGGAGTGTATTTTGATCACCCATCCATGAGATATTATACACCTTACTTTGGCAACATCTCTGGGGGGGGGTGTGTGTGTGTGTGTGCACGCGCCCATGTACGCATGTGCTTATGGGGAGAGACACGTTCTTTTCAACAACGCAGAAGCTTGAAACTCTTATTTATTTATTTATTTATTTATTTGGAAGTGAATATCCTCCAAACTTTCTGCTGCAAACGTCTCCCACTGGTTCCTTTGGAACACGTAACAGAAGGCGGTAGCCCTTGGAAATTGCAAATAAATCCAAACATGATGATAAGTATTATAATAAGATGATTTGCCACACAAGGACAGTCTTCCCACTGAGGCTCACAGGTCTATTTCTGTCGGTCCCATGCTTCAGGAAAATCATGGGAATTTGGTAAGCAACCCAACCTTTAGCAGCCTCCCGCTTACCTACCTTGCCCACCACTGCTAGGCATTCACACATGATTCTATTCACAGACTTCATCAATCAATACACTCCTATTTTTTGACTTGTCATTCTCTCCTGCTACACCACTCAGCTCAAACATCTCTACTTTCAAAAATCATAGCTGTGGGGTGCCTGGGTGACTCAGTCAGTTAAGTGCCTGCCTTCAGCTTAGGTCATGATCCCAGGATCCTGGGATCAAGCCCCACATTGGGCTCCCTGCTCAGTGGAGAGTCTGCTTCTCCCTCTCCCCTCTGCCTTCCCACTCCCCACTCGTGCTCTCTCTCTCTCAAATAAATAAAAACAAAATCTTTAAAAAAAATCATAATTGCTAATTTTACTAAGGATTTAGTATGTGCCAGATGTTAGGTTCATCCCCCTTTGCTATCAATGCATTCCATTTACAACCTCCTAGAAATGATTGCATCGTGTCAAAAACACAGATTTAATTATTAGTGCATGCATATATGGTGTACCCATGCCCAGATTCATGTTCATGAAGTCAAAACAAAACAAGAACACAAATCATAACCTCAGGTTAAATTAGCAGTATATCACATCCTGCCTCACCGATGCAAGAAATACCTTCCACAGCCATAAAATACACACATCCTGGATTAAAAAAAAAAAAAAAAAAAAAAGTCTAAACCATCACTGATCTCAAAAGGAAGAAAGGGAGGGGCACCTGGGTGGCTCAGTCGTTAAGCATCTGCCTTTGGCTCAGGTCATGATCCCAGGGTCCTGGGATTGAGTCCCGCATCAGGCTCCCTGCTCCGCGGGAAGCCTGCTTCTCCCTCTCCCTCTGACTGCTACTCACTCTCTTTCTGTCAAATAAATAAATAAAATCTTAAAAAAAAAAAAAAAGGCAAGGGGATTCCAAATGCCAACAGGTAAGAAAGGCAAACTACAACACCATCCAGATTGTTGTGGGGAACTGAAACTTCTTTGTGCAAAAAGCCAATCACTTAGGAAGAAATAAAAGTGTACGTAGTTTCTGTCAATGCTACATTACAGAACACGGTAGCTATCTTGAAAGATTTTCATGGAAATAAATGTCAACCTAGAATTCAACGCCAAATTAAAATATTCAAGACCAGGGACCCAATGCAATGTTTGCAGATAAGCCCTTGAGCATGTGTTACTTATGACTGCAGCAAAAAGAATTTCCAGAGAATAGGGGCGTCTAGGAGGCTCAATCTGTTAAGCATCTGCCTTCGGTTCAGGTCATGATCCCAGGCTCCTGGGATCGAGCCCTACGTCGGGTTCTCTGCTCCGCAGGAAGCCTGCTTCTCCTTCTCCCACTCCCCCTGCTTGTGTTCCCTCTCTTGCTGTGTCTCTCTCTGTCAAATAAATAAATAAAATCTTTAAAAATAAATAAATAAAAGAATTTCCAGGGAATATTCATCAAGAATATGACAACCGGGTCTAGAAGTAAAATACGGCATCATGTAATGAGCAAGGCGCTTCCACAAAGCAGTAACTCCAGTACTCAAAATAACTTTAATTTCGTGGAATACGCAAAGCAGTTGTGTTTAACATACCAGGAGATAATACATGGAACGTGAGCGCTGAAATAGCATTTAATGTATTTGAGGACTTTTTCAGGAGAAAGTTGGAGATACTGATTAGCCCTATATGTTTTATACGCACACATTAAAATTGTAGGATTCAACACTGAAGAATGCAAAATGAGCACAGAATTACAAGCCAATGGAGGGGAAAGTAACAAAAAATTTTGTCGGTCCGAGAGGCAGCCACAAAACAGATATAAAAAAGAAAATTTGATAGAAGAACATACACATCACATCATAGAAAAATGACAAAATTAACAGTAGGCCTAAAAATGAAAGAAATAGATTAATCTCAGCAATTGAAATGAAGTAAATACATATGGGTTGGTGTTGTGTGAACAGGATGCATGCAGAGTGACAAGTTCCCAT
The DNA here is from genome assembly GCF_002201575.2 of Neomonachus schauinslandi. Lineage (NCBI taxonomy): Eukaryota > Metazoa > Chordata > Mammalia > Carnivora > Phocidae > Neomonachus > Neomonachus schauinslandi. Next base: position 124,134,411 of record NC_058419.1, read on the forward strand.
GAGTGTGTAAAGCAACAATACTATCTAGCAATCACACGATGCCTATGAGCAGTCACATGGACTCCCGTGGGTGTGAATCATGCCCAACAGATGCACGAAAATGTTTGTCTAGTGATGCACGGGGTCAGATTTTGTCAGAAGGATAAGGGATAGTTCATGGAATGATTTTTTTAAGTTTTTGTTTAAATTTATTTATTTTAGAGAGAGAGTATGAGCAGGGTAGAAGTAGAGGGGGGAGGGAGAGAGAATCTGAAGCAGATTCCATGCTGAACCCAACTTGGGGCTCGATCCCAGGACCGTGAGATCATGACCTGAGCCGAAACCAGGAGTCAGATTGCTTCACTGACTGAGCCACCCAGGTGCCCCTAGAATGATTTCTAATATAAAAATTTCAAGGGAAGGGGCACCTGGGTGGCTCAGTCGTTAAGTGTCTGCCTTCGGCTCAGGTCATGATCCCAGGGTCCTGGGATCGAGCCCCGCATCGGGCTCCTGCTCCACGGGAAGCCTGCTTCTCCCTCTCCCACTCCCCCTGCTTGTGTTCCCTCTCTCGCTGTCTCTCTGTCTGTCAAAATAAATAAATAAAATCTTTAAAAAAATTTCAAGGGAAAATTTAATGCGTAAATCTATTCATGGTAGATGGATGCTACCCACATTGCATTATCTTTGTTCTATTTTCTGTAGTTTTAACTATTTTTAAAAATAAAAACTTTACATTCCATAAGCATGTGAAACTATCCCAGTGGATGATGAATGAAATCCAGAAGGACGTGATGTTTTGAAACCTTAGGAATTCAAATAAGCTGCACTCACAGGAGAGATTCAAAATAGGGTCGTAGCCCAACACAAATATTTGGAAGACCACAATTTGAGCTGAAACCTCTCTCATTTCCAAGTTGGCCTGTGGAAATCTGGAAAAGATCCTGGGGTTTCAGACAGACTTTTACTATTAACAAATGATGTATTTTTTGAATATTTTCTTTAGTATTACAGTATAACTAATAGCCAATAAAGTGCACACATCTTAAGGGGGTAGGGTGATGAATCAGATTTACTAATTGCACAGATGGACAGTTAATGTGGGGCGCTATTTTTGGAAATTGCAGAGACTTTTTTTTTTTCACATTTGGCTGAATCAGATTCCACAACATATGCGTATATAAAATGTGTTCCAGCTCTTAATCTTGAATTTGAATCCTCTTAGAGCCACTGAAAGGTGTCTTTCAGTGATGTTTAAAAATTTTGTAATTCTTCTTAAGCCACCTTTATGTAAGTACTAGCTTCTTTATGGGAAGCCAAATCCCGTAACGCTTATTACTGAAGAGAATTGCATTTGCTTTTGAGTTTCATTGAGCCACAAATTTAAACGAAGTTCCAAATAAGAATCTGATGGAACACAAAGCCTAGGGGAAAATAGCCCTGGAATGAGACTGTCCGTGAAGGTTTTCCTGTTGCAAGTTTCCAACGTTGAGAAAAATATTCTAAGTATAGTCAAAGCCTGTTTCATTATTTGGGGAGTTTTAGTTTTGATTCCAGAAAGACTAGCTGGGTTTTATTTTTATTTTTGCATAAGCTAAAGGGCCAGGAGAGTTGAATTTTAGAGTAAGACTCTCTGTATATAAAGGCTGGAAGCTAAATGAGTCCCTACAGTGGATGGTGTTCACCCATTTCAGTAATGGCAACCAACAAAATCCTCCACCGTACATCGTTCATCTGAATGCACCTGCTACCATCACCAGGACACACAGGGGCTGGGGTTCTGGGTCTCTCATTTCAAAACAAGTTCTCTCCTCAACCTCAGCCAGTGGCTGTTCCCCCGACAGATACAGAAGACAACTATGCGAAGACTAACCCATTCTGGGGAAACCGTCTCAAATGAACTGTCGTCCATGTGCCATGAACACATGGAAACAGGTGTCTCAAACTAGCATCTCTGGAGAAGTAGAGAAATCATGACAGTCCCACCATTTGGAGAAGTTCAAAGTTAGGACCCTGTAACATTTTAAGATCATTGGTGTCCCCTGAAATGGGGCGTTTGGGGTCAGTTTGCTGAGCGGCCACATCAACGTCCATTCAAAACCATAGGTACCATCCAATGTATGTTCATTTTCATTAAGCTTGTCACTGTGTTTGTGATTATCAAGCACACCCATAGTCTGGAATTCCACCGTGTTGTGCAATGACGACTGATTAGCTATCCTTGTGAGTAAAACTTGTGTTACTGAGCGTATCATTATCTGGGTTGGGAGTGACTCTCAAACCTGACTCAATTTAGAAAGAGAGCTATTATGTGACTGTTTTCTGGAATTTGGGAAATTAGTGCTACCTTGCTTTACCTTTCCAAGTGAGTTAGGACGTGCATTCTGCCACCTCTCAACCTCCCTGCCTCCCGTCCTCCTCCCTGGAGACTTTACAGTTGTGCTGGGAAGTCGGAACTGTGAAACATGCTTGCACAGGTACACACTTCAGAGCTGGTCTGATCTGGGTTTGAATCCATGTTCAGGGTCTTCCCAGGTGTGTGACTGAGGACACGTACTCAACCCATCGAAGCTCTACTTCTCCCTGGTAGATGCTGGAAATAATCATGGTGTCTAACTCAGGAAGGCATCGGGAGACAGTGGTTCTGACTTGGTGTTTCCCAAAGCCTGGCACTCATGTCCCATGATCAATGCACGTGCTCGTCTTTTCTTACGATGAAACAGAAATGTTTGATGAGTTTTATAATAACGGTCACTCTCATTACATAAACTAAAACTCTTGTTCTTGTGGGGTCCTGGGAGTTTTAATGAAAACACACAGTTGTCAGACTGACAACATAACTAGGTCATAATTCCTTAAGCTCTAGCCACTCTGTCCTACTTTGTGGCCAGTGCCTTGCCCCAGCTCTGTCCCAGGACCTGTCAGTCTTCTTGTGCCTCTGTGGTGTCTTTTCCAGAACGTTCTATGAATGGATCAACTATTATGCAAGGTATGGAGACTGCCTTCTTGCACTTAGATGCACAGATGTGAGGTCTTTTCCAGAATGTTCTATGAATGGATCAAACCATATGCAGGGTATGGAGACTGCCTTC
>NC_058419.1:124137488-124141026 GCF_002201575.2 Neomonachus schauinslandi
GTTCTATGAATGGATCAAACCATATGCAGGGTATGGAGACTGCCTTCCTGCACTTAGATGCACACATTTGAGGCTCAGTAGGGCTGTTCCATGTATGCGTACTTAAGTCCTTTCTGATTGCTTGGCTCTGTTTCATTTTCTACATATGCTACCGTCTACTTGCCTGTCATCCACTGAAGGACATCTGGGTTGTTTCCATTGTGCCCGTGATTACAGATAAAGCCATGATAAACGCTCCTTGTTGACAGGTTTGTGAATGAACATAAGTTTTTTATTTCCCCCCCCTTAGGCAAATTGCTAGGAGGGGATTCTGGTTCATATGGTAACTGGATTTAATTTTTATGAGAAGGCACCAAACTATTTTCTAGAGTGGCTGCCCCATTCTGCATTCCCGCTAGCCATGTATAAGAGTTCCTTGTTGGGGCGCCTGGGTGGCTCAGTCAGTTGAGCATCACCTTCAGCTCAGGTCATGATCCCAGGGTCCTGATATTGAGTCCCGCATCGGGCTCCCTGCTCGGTGGAGAGCCTGCTTCTCCCTCTGCTGCTCCCCCTGCTTGTGTGCTCTCTCTCTCTCACTCACTCTATCTCAAATAAATAAATAAAATCTTAAAAAAAAAAAAAAGAGTTCCTTGTTACCCCTCATACTCCCTACCCTTACTATTATCAGGGTTTTGGGGTTTTTATTGATTATATTTTATTTTATTTTATTTTTTATTTTTTATTTATTTTTTTTTAAAGATTTTATTTATTTATTTGACAGAGAGAGAGAGATAGCGAGAGCAGGAACACAAGCAGGGGGAGTGGGAAAGGGAGAAGCAGGCTTCCCGCCGAGCAGGGAGCCCGATGTGGGACTCGATCCCAGGACCCTGGGATCATGACCTGAGCCGAAGGCAGACGCTTAACGACTGAGCCACCCAGGCGCCCTATTAATTATATTTTAGACATTCTTATCAGGACATAGTAGCATCTCCCTATGGTTATACTTTTATATCACATTTCCGTAATGATTAATGAGGTTAGTATCTTTTCAAGTACTTATTGGTGGAATATCATCTCTTGTGAAATATCTGTTCAGGTTACACACCCATTTTTTTTTAGATGGTTTATTTGGTGGATTGGGTTGTAGTTTTGGGGGGTTTGTTGTTGTTTTTTGCTTATTATTGAGTTTTAAAAGTAGACTTTTTCTTTAAAAAGGGGGGCGCCTGGGTGACTCAGTAGGTTGAGTGTCTGCCTTTGGCTCAGGTCATGATCCCAGGGTCCTGGGATCGAGTCCCACATCTGGCTCACTGCTCAGTGGGGAACCTGCTTCTCCTTCTGCTGCTCCCCCTGCTTCTGCACTCTCTCTCTCTGCAAATAAATAAATTCTCTTAAAAAATAAAAATAGGCTTTTTCATCTTAAAATAATTTTAGGTGTACACCCAGGTCATCAAATAATTTATAGAATCCGCAGTGCTCCCCATTATTATTGTTAATCTCATTAATTATCTGTGGTATGTTTGTCAAAACTAAGGACCGGGTGTGGATATATCATGACTGAGCTCCGGACATTTTTCAGATTCCATTGGTTTTTCTAGTAAACCCCTCCCCCACCCCAGCTCCAGAATCTCATCTAGGATATTGCATTGTCCTTATTCATCCCGTCTCCACGTCCTCTCTCTGTGACCATGTATTAACTTTTCCTGCTCTTTGCAAGACCTCCACAACCTTGAGCACTGGCCAGACATCCGTAATCTGTATCCACGGGAGTACTGGAGGTTATCTTATATGTACTTCACCATAGCACCAGCATTAAAGGTAGAAAAACAACTTTTAGAAGGAACTGGAAGCTATGTACTTTGGCCTCTACAGGACCCAGGCACTATTTTGTGCACACTAGGTGCTCAGGACACCTTGAATGAATGAATGAGTGAGTGAGTGAATGAATGAATGAATGAGTGAGTGAATGAATCAATGAATAAATGATGAGTGTGTTGCTTGAAATATTGCGGGTGGACGAAAACTCTAGCCAGTAGGATTTATGGTGCTGTCTATAATCACTGTATGTGAAAGCTTACATTCATGCCCCATAAATATTCTCAGCCCTCTTTCTTCATCCCAGGTGTGACCTGGTTTTATTTGCAGGATGGGTTTATCTCTGGTCGGTGGAAATCTTCCATTCTCCCGTTTTTTTCTTGGTGAATTAATTGGGTGTGTAAGCTGAACAGATCTTTCACAAAAGATGATATTCAGCCAATAAGTGTTTGAAAAGATACTCAACCTCATGAATCACAACATTCATGTTTTAATGTATGGGAACTAAAAATGGTGTGCAACTCACCGAAGGGTCTATTAACTTAATTAGGCTCAGTGCATCAGCTAGATTCAACTTCTAGCTTCAAGTGGGTTTTTTTGGTCTGTGTCACCCATGGGGAGAAAACGTGTCTTCCCCAAATCCTGCCTTGCTCTCTCCTTTTGCGTCCTCTCTTGCAGCGTGAGCCTTTCCTGGAATCGACATCCGTAATCAAACATCTGTGTGGAAAGAATGCACACGTATCTATTTTTTTCTTCCCACCGCATATTAAACAGACAACAAAGACCTACCGTGCACGCATTAATACGGTTTGGACAGGAACGGTGTACAAAGTGTGGTTTCAGCACATCAGGGAGGAACGCTAATTATGCATAATTGACTCTCTCCAGGCATCAGCAGCTGCAGGTGTAGTTAAAACAAAGCAAAGCCCTTGAGGGGGTCGCGGGAAGATGCCAGATTTTAAGGAAGACTTGCCTTGTCCCTCAGAGCAACCTCAGAGGGGTCTGTCCTCAGCACTCAGATCAACATCGCCACCGGCTGGCCGCCCTTTGGAACTGCATGCACCCGGGAGAGGGACCCGGGGATGGTTAGCATCTGTCCTTGCGTAACAGTCAAGTTCCTTCCATCACAGCGCCTATTAGCATGTGCGCCGTGCTTTGATGAAGTCTCCTGCACAATGCATGCATTAAAACACTTATATTCCGTCTGTTTATATATTTTGTGTATTTCTAAACATATATATTACATTATATATATTTTATATATTTATATTATATATATTTATATGTATTTATATTTATATATATATTTATATTTATAGATTTATATTATATATAAGTAAATAAAATATAAAATAGGGGCGCCTGGGTGGCTCAGTCGTTAAGCGTCTGCCTTCGGCTCAGGTCATGATCCCAGGGACCTGGGATCGAGCCCCGCATCGGGCTCCCTGCTCTGCGGGGAGCCTGCTTCTCCCTCTCCCACTCCCCCTGCTTGTGTTCCTCTCTCGCTGTGTCTCTCTCTGTCAAATAAATAAATAAAATATTTAAAAATATATATATATAATAAAATAAAAAATATATTTCTATATTTATAAATATACATATATTTATAAATATAAATATAAAGAAATATATTTATATTTATTTATAAATATTTATTTATAAATATGCATAAATATAAAGCATATATAAATGTATATAATTATATATAAATATATAAAAATATATTTATAAATTATAAATTTATATA
>NC_058419.1:124141036-124145093 GCF_002201575.2 Neomonachus schauinslandi
GTATATATAAATATATAAAATATATTTATAAATTATAAATTTATATAAATAAATTATATAAGTATATATAAATATATACTTATAAATATGCATAAATATAAAGCATATATATATATACACACACACACACATATATATATATGTATACACGTACATAAGTAGTTACGCATGCCAAAGACATCATGAGTGACAATCCAACCTTCCTGGCTAGGAATGCCTAGAACACTGGTTCTCGGACGTTCCTATATACAAGAGTCACCCAGAACCTTTAAAATATCACAAGAGCCTTACTGCATTTCAGAGCAATCAAAGAAAAGCCTCCGAGGGCAATACGTAGGCCTCTGTGCTTTCACACGTTTTCCGGTGATGCCCGTGGGCAGCTAAGTTTACAGACCCCACACGGCGTTTCCCTACTATAAGGCTTGGCTGAGAACCATGTGGAGGTTGGAACTGTGGGTTACGCTGTCAGATGTCCAGTCACAGTGTTGCCATTGAAAGCAGGGTTGGAAACCTCACTGCAGTAGGAACTGGCATCAGAACATTTCTAGGACCTTCCGGGAATGACAGCCGCTTGGTATGAGTCCAGTCCAGGCTCAAGTTGGCTTCTGTTTCCCTTTTACTTAAGGGGGTCCCAGCTGCGTGTTCTCTGAAGGGATTTAATGACTCAAAGTGCTGCTGATCTCTCTTTGCTGGAAAGTCACTGTGGAAAAGCAAGACCGTAAAGATGAAAGTCAGCCTCAGTCAGTGCATCCTAATCGTTGCTCTTCAGAGCACCTAGTTCCTTGACAAAAGTCATACGTGATGACATGAACATCAGGCCATCAACACTTTTCAGTATTATAGCGAATTCTCTAAATAAACCATACTTGTTGAACCAAATCCGCTTCATTAAAAAAAAAACACAAATTGTTCAGTGAGCATCACAAGGCACCGTGACTTTTCCCCTGACTAAAAACACTTGCAGTAGAACAAAGTTCACAGCTAAAAATGACCATAAAATGACCTGTTTTCGTTTCTGAAATGTACACGTAAGAAAACAAAGGGAAGGAAAAAATTAAGCAAAATATCCAACAGCTACTTACCAGTACAGGAATTTATAAAAGTCAACTCTCAGAGTGCCTCTTGTGGGTTTAAACAAATGATGCAAAATTAGAGGCTTTTTAGCCCGATTCTCTTGGGTGATGGGCGGTGGGGGGGGGGGTCACGAACATTTCTTACCCTGCTGGATACCCAGATTTTCCAAACACAAAACAATAGCAATTCAAAGGAATTTGTGGGCAGATTAAATGAAATAAGGAACTTGTGCAAAGTGTCTTACCATCTGTAATGTGTTAGACGTTAAATAGCAAGGTCATCGGAATTATTACGTCAGGCACATGGGAGGATGGGATGGGTTCATCCACAGTCTGAAGGAAACACTTATCAAGCACATTATCCACCCAGGACACTGGGTTAATCAAATATGGACAAGAAGTAGCTTCATCCCTTAAATAACATCCTACCTATTAAATCCACACACACACACACACACACACACACACACACATTGCAAACAAGACTGGTGTAAATTCAACGTATCCAGGCTTAGCAGGGGGGACAGGGCACACAGGAAATCATTCTCAGATTAAGATTTACTATAAGAAGTTGCAATTCCATATACGTGCGTCTTCAAGATTTTATAATATGTGCAATAAGTCCATTGATTTTTTTTTTTTCCTACTTGAACACTTCTCATTGCAAACTCCCGGAATTATTTTTTAGGTCTAGAGATACGCTTTTTCTCCCCCCAGATACCGTAGGAGTGTACCCATGCTTTATTGTGCTCAGACTTTTGCTAACTGCTCACAGTCTGCCGGCAAGCTGTATGCGTAACCGTGTAAATCACAGCCAAGTAGATCTCCAAAGTGAGGAGCTTACCTTTGGTTTCGGCAGCATTATATATTTTAGATGTCTGTTTATCACCAGACATTGGAGAGAGGAGGGGGGAAAAGGCAGGGATGAGAACGTGCTCATCCTCAGGGAGCTTTGCCCGGGGAAAGGGATGCCCTTCATTTGCCTCCAAGTGGGGCCTGAGTGGTCCAGGTATTTCTAGCAACACTGCATGTTTGTCAGCTTTGTGCTGAGCTCTCCCAAAACCCAGTGTCCTGATTTCAAATCGACTGGGCTAGGGGCACTCTCAAAGATGCATTTTCCCCATTATTGACTGTGCTGGAAATGGACACAGCAGCCATTTATTTATCATTCGGGTCTCTCTCATTCTTCAGAGCTCTGGCTCTTTGCATTAGGCTCTTCAATACGCATCAGACGTCTTGATTTCCTTTTGCTGACCAGGTGTTCAATAAACGTCTGATAAATAAATGATGAGAGGAGGAAGGAGGGCATAAGGGAATAGGAGACTACCTGAGACAGTAAATGGAATGAATTTGTTGTAAGTCCCTTGTCTTTCTTCTTCAGATACATAACAGTGATTCATATACAATCCCTGCTTTCAGAGATATTCTGATGGATGGAGAATGAAATTTGACCAATCCTTACCAAGGGAAATTTAAAATTTTTTTTTACAAAGGTTGTTCTTGTCCTACTTAACCTTGGATTTAAAGATTATGCTTTTTCATAAAGGGCTGGAAATAAAAGTTATAGCTCATTTCAACTGGTAGGGAAAAAAAATTTTTCCAATGCAATCCATTGCACATGCAGAACGATGATAAAGTATCCCTCTGAGGCATCCTTTCTTTTCTCTGGGACAACCTGAAATGTATGACTCTCAGTCAAAGGGACTTTGGAAAAATATAAAGCCCAGGTTCTGCATTTCCAGCTCCTCACAGTCGAATTATTAAACTCTGACCAGTGAACTACCATGCAGTAGATTGAAATCATTTACATTAATTTTGTTAGTCTCTGGTAGAAGATACGGAACCTCCATGCACATCATTATAAAGGCAGACAGACCCGACCTCCTGCTCACAGGAAACCCAAGGCACAGACCATAACCCACATATGGCTACCACGATCATGGCCCTCAGGAATTGATCTCGAGACGCCTTCAGCTTCTTGGCTGGCCTCGTGTACATAGTTGGAGCCTAAAGAGTGCTGGAAAATAAAAGGGCTTTTTCACTGATGGATTGGCCTTCCAGGAGTTTTACCTGGAAAGTGGTATCTGTATTTGATTTTTGGTTTTAACTTGCTTTTAAAATTTTTATTCAGTTTTTTATGGGTTATGTTTGACATATAATAACATTATGTAGATTTAAGAGGTACCACTTGTTAATTGGGTGCATATCTATATAGTATGTTGTATATATATACTATGTTGTGTATATATATCGTTGCTGTTGTAGGGAGAATGTTGTGCATGTTCCTTCCAAAAAGGAAAAAAAAAAACAAAATTAGATCTACCATATGATCCAGCCATTTCTCTTCTGGGCGTATAGGTACCCAAAGAAAATGGAAATAGGATATCAAAGAGATATAGCCACTCTTGTGTTTATTGTTCTTTGGGTTTCCTCGATGCTAATGTATCAATGTCGTGTAGTCCAAAACCACCAGGAAGGCATATGCAGGTAGAAAGGGAGTTGGTTTTAATAGTGCAGCAAGAGAGAACCCTCCACATCCAAGCAGTAAGCTGAAAGCAACCCCAAAGATCCTAATCCCCAGAATCTCATGATAAGTTCCCTTATGGGACAAAAGGGACTTTGCAGGTAGGATGAAACATCTTGGAATTGGGGGAGTATCTGGGGTCATCTGGGCGAGCCCAAAGTCATCTCAGGGCTCCCTATATGAGGGAGGGCACGTAGAAGTTTAAACACACACAGAAGAGGAAAACGGACAGAGAGATTGGAAGATTGGAAGATGGGAGGGACACGGCCACAAGCCCATGGGATGAGGACAGAGGCAAAGATGAGAGGGATGCGGCCACCAGCCCAGGGACGCCTGGAGCCCCACAAGCTGGGAGGCAGGAAGGACCCTCCCCTGGAGCCTCTGGAGGAAGCTTGGCCCTGCCCCACCTGGATCTCAGTGGTCCTGCCCCACCTGGATCTCAGTGGTCCTGCCCCACCTG
>NC_058419.1:124145103-124160430 GCF_002201575.2 Neomonachus schauinslandi
CACCTGGATCTCAGTGGTCCTGCCCCACCTGCATCTCAGAGGTCCTGTCCCACCTGGATCTCGGGATTGTGAGATGAGTTTCTATTGTTTTAAGCCAGCAACACTGTAATTTTTTAAAACCAGCTGCATGAAACTTTTATACACCATGGAATGCTGTTCTGGCTACATTTTAGGTAGGCTGGAAGTGCTGTGAAAGCTTATTTCATTTAAATTTCTATCTATTTTAAAAATTTATGTACCACAAACACACAGTGTTGTATTACTTTCAGGTGTGCAGTGTAACGATTCAACAAATCTGTACACTACTAGATTTATTCTTTTAGTCTCTCGTTGTGATAAAATGCACGCAACGTAACATTTAGCATTCTAAGCGCTTTATTTGTTTGTTTGTTTATTTATTTTTTACCACTCTAACCATTTTTTAAATGTCCAACTCAGTGGCATTTAGTGCATTCTCAGAGTTGTGCAACCATCCCCGTCTATCCCATTAGATGTTACTCGCCATGCACTCCCCGACCCTGGGTAACACGTATCTACCTTAAGTCTGCATGGATTTACATGTCCCAGACTTTTCATATAATCCTACAGCATGTGGGGTCTGTCTGGCTTCTTCCACTGGATACAGTGTTTTCAAGGTCCATCCACATCATGTCACACCCAGTTAGGATGGCTATGCTCAGGAAGGGAGGGAGGAAGGAAGGAATAGGGAAGGAAGGAAAAGGGAAGGAAGGAAGGGAGAGCGTAAAGAAGAATGTAAATGGCATAGTCATTGTGGAAAATAGTTTCGCAGTTCCTTACCAAAAAAGATAAACAGACGACCCCATCAGATTTCCCCCACTTTCCTACTAGTTTCTTCTGGGAACACTTCTGAACACTTCTGAACCAAGAACCTTTCCTTCTGGATTAGCTTGTAGGGAACCCGATCGAAGGGAAATACCAGTGTATCTACTGAGTCCTGCAGAAAAATCCCATGGCTCGTCATCAGAAATTCCCAGGGAAATGGGGAGCTACACACTTCTAATCCCATAGAGGTTTCAAAGATGAAAACACAATAATAGGCCCTTTGTAGGTTCCTGTCGTGCAGACGTCTCAAAACCAGGTTACGTTACGTCACTGTCAAGCGGGAATATTCTCACCCCTAACATTGCAGTTATGAAAACATAGTCAACTCACTGGTGTAGCTAAGCCCGCCTTCATTTTGCAATTTTCTTGATGAAAAATTTCTGCCGACATCCCCTTTGTCTACCGGGCATGAATGAGCATCCTTCCACACGAGCACATGCCTGCTGCAGGTTTTTTTAAAGCTCTTACACCTCTCATAACATGGAATGATTTGGGGGAAAATATAAGAAACAGCATTAAATGAGCAGAACACACAGTAGCAAGTTACAGATGATCCCAAATGTTTCAATGATTTCCCTCCATACATGGAAGGAGTAGAAACTGCAGGGCTACACTATTTCAGCTCGGTAGGTTCGTGGATGTTTTGCTTCTTCTTTAAAATCTGCTCCTTTCTTCAGATACCCAGATTAAGAATACCAATGGTTGGGTTTGGATCTAAGCTCCCAGTGGGTGAGGAATATTATTATTGATTGCTGGAAAAGCTAATCCAGGAAGATTGCATTGTTTGCACCTTCATCGAAGGCCCATCTACGTCACAAGTCTTGATCAATATACACGGTTTTGTTCCGAGCCTGGGACCCGTATTCAAAAGCAGACAATCACAGTTACTGAAAGAGAAGGATGCTGAAATTGCAACGCACCTGGGAGTATTATCCTGGGGAAAGTTTACTAATCACTGGAGATTCTTCCAACGTAGAGCAAAGAAGAAAAACAGGAAGCGAAAACTGCCCTAAAATAGGTAAAGGGATTTAACGTGGAGCTGCCCTCAGATATTCCGAGGGATTGCTTTTGAAAGAACACATAGGTATAATGAGATGTTGGGGCTTCATGTCAAGTTCTGAGGAGTCCTCCATTGGCTGGGAAATTCAGTTCAAAAATATGGAAACGCACAGCAAAATAGGTTTTAAAAGCAGACTGCCTTTAATTAATACCCTTGCGATGAATGTGCCTTTCTTTACACTAATTCATTCATTTCAAAATTGTATGGAGTGACCTGTCTTTTAAATTCAAGGTGCCACTTTCTGGAACATGAGAATAAACAGGCACAAATCAAGGATGGAGGAAATCGGGGACTGCGAAGGGGTAGGAGCATTGGAAAACATTTCCCATGCCTTTGAGATGTTCTGGGACTCCTTGGGAAGGTTTGCGTCCCAGAGCTCACTAGCAACATCATTAACCGAAACACTAATTAAAGCTAGGAGGATCAGGCTCCTATTACAGGATCAGCATTTTTCAAAGAAGTCTTGCAGCTGGTTTAAACAAATGGATTCATTAATGGGAAGCCCTTAATTAATAGAATTTGTAAGAGCTTTAGAGAGTGATATGGATATTTCAGAACCAGAAATGACGTGGGCAGGAAAAACATCCAGGGAGAACACAACACGGTCCCCATGAAAACCCCTAGCAAGAGATGCAAGCCAGGACTAGAATATAAATATATATGTATGTTTGCGTATAGATAGATAGATAGATAGATAGATAACCATATGATATATGATGATATGGTAGGTGGATATTCCAATCCATATGATGATATGATATATATGTCCTATCATCACATATCATATCATATGTATATATGATATGTGATGATATGATATGTGGACATTCCAATCCATCATCATATGGATTGGAAATTCAGTTCAAAAATTATGGAAGCATGCACCAAAAGAGGTTTTAAAAGCAGACTGCCTTTTATTAATACCCTTGAGATAGGTATCATCATATGAGATATAGATATATATATATGTATATATATATGTTATATCATCATATCCTATATCATCAGATTTGTCCCCATCATGTCCTTGGTAACCACAGGGGCTGAGTTCCTTCATCCACCCTTCACACATCTGCCTGGTGTACCTGCCTGGCATTATTTATCCCCACCCAAGACCTGAACCCAAGCAAGGATTCTGCCAACTCCGAGCACACAGCCTAACTCCCTAGGACTGGGGTGGTGTTGAAAGATGCACTATTTCACAAAACACTTGCTATCGGCAAATCCAACTACGCGTCAATAAAAAAAACAAAGTTAATGTCACCATGAATGCTTTAAATATTAATAGTGTATTATTTATTTCAAGTGTTCTGTGAGGGAAATATATGGAATCGTGTTAATAAGCAGTAAATGTTCATGGAGGTATATAATGATTCCTATAGGCACATTGTGAAATAACACTGAAGATTATAGGCTTGTGTATTTTTGAAGGAGGAACATGATGACATGAGTCATCATATCAACTAGCATTTGCCTGTCGAAATTCTACTCGCATGTAATTTAAAATGGGAAGATAATTGCCACTGAGGGGGGGAAAAATCAATAAAGGAATCTTCAGCGATTTGAAAACATTAAGAGTTTATCAAAAGTAGAACAGTGGTGCATTTTAAAAAATAATGGGCTTGTGAATCCCAACAAGGAGGTTCGACTGGCAAGAATTAGCAATTTCAGGGAGAAGCAATCTTTTGTACTGATATAAATAGGAATCCAGAACAAGAAATGTTATTAATATATGAAATACATTTAAAAAGAAACATCACAAGTTTACAGTCCAAATACTCACGCATTCTTTCAATGCAACAAATATTAATCCGCTGCTCGCTGCCGTATAATGGTAGTAAGAAGGGGCATGTTCAGTGTGAACCCCATGCATTCTGAAGAAAATCATGGCAAAATGGCAAAGTTTTCCATGGTGGTAGAGTTTTACTTTTGGTTTATTGGTGGGGTTATTACAAAAGACTAACTTCATCAATTAGTCCATCAAATGACATTAATTGATCTTGCATTATGCCATATACGTCTCTGAAATAATGTTTGATAAGGATAACACGGGGTCAGAAAAGACTTCCCAGAGGCGGTGAGTCAATCCTAAAGGGATTTGCTAAGCCATTGGTGCAGTTTTCTTTTGGCTGCCATAACTCAGTCCCTCAAACCCTGAAGGTGTTGGTCCATGATTGCAACAAGAATGGTTGTGAGCGGCTAGGGCTGCCATGCTTGAAATTCAAGATTGCAGGTTTCCAGGTGGAGAGAAGAGGAATGGCCAGGTTGCTTCTCCCAGGAAGTAAGAGGATACATCCCCTTCTGGTGGCTGCAGGGAGTGAGGGACGGGGACAAAAATAAGACATCTCCTGAGCTGCATCTCACCATGTGTGGGAAGTTCATCCTTGCTCTTCTGGATGGAGCCTGGATGGGGAAAGGGGCTCTGCGATCATAGGAACAAGATGGCACTGACGTCTACTGGCATTCATGGTTCAAGACAGCTCACAAAAACAGGACACGCATCTACCAGGTATCCGGCATTGGTCATTTGTGGGCCATGTGCTTGAGTTCTGGAATTACCATAAAGAAAAAATCTGAGCCCTGTTTCTTCTTGATGTGTTGCATTTCCCATAGAAACAAAAGCTTTCACACTAAAGCACTCAACATCAGTCTATGCTTTGGGAGATACTTGGAGATTCTACTTAATAGTTTGAATATTCTGGGGGCGCCTGGGTGGCTAAGTCGGTTGAGCATATGCCTTCAGCTCAGGCCATGATCCCAGGGTCCTGGGATCGAGTCCCACGTTGGGCTCCCTGCTCAGCGGAGAGTCTGCTTCTCCTTCTGCCTCTGCCTCTTCCCCCAACTCACGCTCTCTCTCTCTCTCAAAATAAATAAATAAAATATTTTGAATATTCTGAAAGACAGGCAAAAAGTGATCTCACTATTCAACAATAGGGTGATAAATAAAAGACTTCATGGCTTACTAATTATAGAGGTATCTCAGACAGTGGTTAGAAATAAGTGACACCCATTTACCCACATATGTGTACCCATTCACGTACATGATACATATACACGTGCCTCAACAAGAATATACCTCGGAAACAATGTTGAGAGAAAAAGGCAAGTTACATAACGAAATGTATGGGCTGACACCTCTTGTGGAAAAATTTTTAAAATACATGGATATAAATATACATATACATGCATATTTATAAATCATAAAAAATAATATATAATTAGATGTGTATATAAGGATTCAGTTTAAATATTATTGTAGACGGATGCCTGGGTGGCTCAGTCAGTTAAGTGTCTGCTTTTGGCTCAGGTCATGATCTCAGGGTCCTGGGATCGAGTCCCGCATCGGGCTCCCTGCTCGGCGGGAAGCCTGCTTCTCCCTCTTCCACTCCCCCTGCTTGTGTTCCCTCTCTCACTGTCTCTCTCTCTGTCAAATAAATAAATAAAATCTTTAAAAATAAACAAATATTATTGTAGAATAATTTACAATTGGAAATGAATATGTATTCCAATGCCCAGAATATTCAGATACGTAGATCTGAATCTTAGGTATCTATGCATATATAATACATATACATGAATGTGTGTACAGAGAGAAGAAACAGGGGACCAGATACCCGAGCTCTGTCCATGAGATAGACATAACTGATATCAAAAATATACCTTTTGGGGCACCTGGGTGACTCACTCAGTTAAGTGTCTAACTCTTGATCTCAGCTCAGGTTTTGATCTCAAGGTTATGGGTTCAGGCCCAGGGTTACATAATGTTAAGTAAATTCCCCCAAATTAAGGTACAACTAAATTCAATGTTAAAAACATAAATCTATTCTGAAGCAAAACATTTTTTCTCTGAATTATTTGGGTGGATAATTGCGTTTTGCTGATAACCACATGGCCTATGAGCATGCATAAATCAGTATTACTTCTTAAAACCTCAACTCTGTTTGCAATATTGGGCACCCCTTTGTCAACACACCACTGTGAAGAAGCTACCCATCTTACTAGGGGAAAACAAGTTTCAATAAACTCCATTCTGTGGATTCTTTCCTAAGTCTTGAAGGATGGATTTAGAAACAAAAATAACAAATTTCTGGAAGTCCAGCTTTTGAATCTCCAATATACGGGTCAACGAATTTATCCAACAAGGTTGCATTTTGTTTAGTGGCATGTGATCTTCCAATGGTATACCATCCTCTGAATTAGAAGCCAATTCCTGAGTGAGGAAATAGATCAAGTTAACATCCTACTCAACTAACCATCCACTGATAAGAGAAACAACAAAACACATTTAAAATGGAAAGTCCACATATATTCAAAAGCCCAGGAGATTTTTTTTTTTTTCAAGCAAATCAAAGGAGCTTTGCACATCAATATATTTTATGGGGTGCTTATTTTCTAAACCCTTATTTCTCTCTTGCCCTGTTTTAATGAAGAAATTAGTCCTGTCCTTGAAGCTTGAGGTTCTTATGAATATTCTTCAACAATTGACCATGGGAGATTTCTTAAATTGAGAATTCTCTGAAGAGTCCTTGAAATTACATAATCAAACACTAATTCGTTGAATAGTTGATATTGACCTTGCTTTTCCAGGAAAAATATGCTCCCGTAGAAAGCGCAAGATAATCATTCCTTGACTAAAGAAGACCCAGTTAGGTTTAATTTGTTCAATCAGGAATGATAAACAGAATATAATTTGCCTTACAAAAGGGAAAGCATCATTACGGTCACTTTGGGTAACGTCGTGAAACATTACATTGAATTTCATCCGAGGGCAAAGATCGACACGCAAATACACCATAACTGTTGTGCTTAAACATGTAATTATTCATCTGGATATTTTTTGGGCCACCTCTGAAAGCAGGTAACCACGTGGGCAGTCTTAAGTAGGATCAACAAATACTTACACCACAGAGTGAGGTTGAACTTAAACGTTTTTTCAAGGCGTCTAGTTAGACCATCATCTATCATCAAATACTCCCACAATAAATTGATACCCCATGAATATGTCATACTCCAAGGCAAATAATGAGTCTCATCAATGAATCATTTTGAAGAACATTGAACTCTGCCTTCTGCAAAAGCATACACTTAAAAAAATTGTTCTTCATTTTAAATTGTCTTCCAGAGCAAACTGACACCTTTAAAAAAAATTATCTTATACCCAAAGTGTGTCCCTGCTCACTGGTTAACAACCGTCCATGAGAGTCTTATTCACTATCATGATGAATGAAAAGAATCAGAACATCATGGAGAAAAATTGGAGAAAAGGAAATTGATGCATGGAAAATTAGTCATCCGTTCTTCAAAATTATTTATTACACTTCAAGGGCATGAACAGAGAAACTAACTCCAGAGGTGACGATTATTGAGTTTGTGTTCTTTTGACACGCATGCTGTGATCTAAAATCAAATAGGATAAATTTTAAAAACCATCTGTCTTCAAAATGTCTGTTAAATATATGCTGAATTTTTACAGATAATAAGGTGGTAAATTAGGACATGCCATCTATTGGAGATGTATGTTTGCAGTATTAGTCTCTGAACTCGGGATTACATATTCTAAGGAATTCTCTGGTCCTGGGAGAAATTAAATGTTTGTGTACAGTTATTCTTACATTAACCATTTGACTAACCAAGTGTCATATATATAAAAAGGACATATAACCCATCAGGTAATAAAATTCTAATTTAAAAATAAGCACATAACATTTTTTCTTAGACCAGCAAAACCTTAATACTAACACCACCATTTGCTAACATTTGTAATCAAGTGTTAAAAATACAAACTTCAAGAAATCAACTATATTTCGTCGATTTTACTCATTTGGAAACCATTGAGACTGTATCAAATGTGAACATAGACTAATCATATGGCCCTGCGATGCCAGTCCTAGGTATCCACCAGAGAGGTGAAAACACATGTCTACACAAGACTTGCACATGAATTCATAGCATCTTTATTCAAAATAGAAAAAAAAAAAATGGAAGCAAGCCATATGTTCATCAACTACTGAATGCATCAACGTATTTTGTTTACCCATTTATACAATAAATAGTATTCACTAATCAAAGGCAATATAGCATTAATAAATGCAACAACAGAGATGAATTTCAGAAACTACGCTATGTGAACAAAGTCAGACACAAATGTCTGTCTACACTCATGGTGCCATTTACATGAAGTTGTAGAGAAGACAAAGCTAATGGACTGTACATGGATCTGTGTTGGCCTGGGACCAGAAATAATGTGAAAGGGTTGGCTGCAGAGGGATAGAGGAACTTGTTAGCATGCTTATGTCTTCATTGTGGCCATGGTAACCCCAAATTTTACAATTAATGGAACATTACATTTTAAAAGGGGGCGGTTGTTGTATGTACACTGTACTTCAATCTATATTACTTTGTACACTACACTTTCATGTCTGACTTGGTATATTTTCTGTCTTATCTATCTATCTACCTAATCTATCATCCATCAATCATCTACCATAGGTATCTACCTACCATCCTACTACATGTAATGTATAACCTGTCTATAATTACCTATGTATCTATCATGTATCATCAACAAACTATATCCTGGATCATCTATCCATCCATCGTTTATTATCTATCTATCCATCTACCCAACCATCTATTTATCCATTGTTTATCTATCCATCCATCCATCAGATCTATCAGATCTATCAGATCTATCATCTATCCATTCATCATCTATCATCTATTATCTATCATGTATCCTCAACCAACTGTATTTATCATCTATCTGTCAATCATCTCTTATCTATCTGCCATCTATCTCTTATCTACGTATCCATCCATCCATCCATCCATTTACCATCTATTTATCACTGTTGAGCTAAATGTCATCCATGACACATTAAAGAAATCTGCTTTACTCCCCCATATCAGAGAGATTCAGGCAGTTTGCTGGCACGAACCTGGGAAGTTTTGACTCTAACCCGTATGGACTTATATTTCTCTGGGAAAAAAAAACACTAAACCACCTCCTTGGCTTGTCCAGTTAGTTGCCTGAGTGTTCCCTGGAACTGTTCTTCATATGACAGACTTCAGGAAAGGACTGAGGATCCTCATGACAGGCAAGATTGGAGTTTTTGTGATTACCCATTTTCCAGACAGGACATACCTTGTATATCTCATTCTTCTCCTCTTTTGACCAGATAAGAGCCTTGCAACTGAGCTCTGCAATGCACGTATTTATCCAGTTTAGTTTATTTCTTTTTTATATATGGGGAAACAGGCTGCAAGAGACTGAGGTATGTGTCTAACATCACTTACTCAGTGATGGTCAGGACCCAGTTGAATTAAACCCCAACAAAATAAGATAGGGTGTAAAATAGCATCCATTACATAACACATATATGCAGCAAAATGCATTAAAGGTGACCGTTTCATACCTACTTCTGTATATTGCTAGCAAACGTTTTATTCTGCCAGAGAACATTACTGGTATCTATTTTAGCATCTCCTCTTGAAAAATGCATTGTGTTTACATCTAGAATACAAAAAATGCTATTAATAATTGATGCTATTTTATAGTAAATTTGTATTCCACATACAAGCTCTGTAGGCCTTACCATAATTGTGTAGGTGAGTTCTTTTTTTTTTCTCTTTTCTTCTTCTTCTTTTTTTTTTTTTTTTTGCGTAATGCAGGGGTTTTAGTGATTGCTTCTGAAGCTTGTTGGTTTGAAACCTCATTTTGAGAGAAAACCAGGAATGGTACCCCTTCTCTCTAAATTTTCATCACCATCCATATTCTGTTAGCATGTTCTGAATTAAATTGTACGGGTAAGACATAAATTTTAGATATAATTTGTGTAGAGATCTATTACATATATTTAAATAAAAATAATCATTGTTAAATTATTCCACATTGATCTATTTCTTTCTACAACTAGGGCTTAAATGTGCATGCAGATTTTATCAAACATTGATTGGAACTTGAATTGATTCTTTAAAGTAAGGCTAAGGTTTTTGGTTTTTGTTTTTTTTTTTAACATTTTAACATACATTGAGCTCAAAATCTTTCAAGCACATTTACCTGAAATTTAACTATTGGTATTTAGTCTTAAGGGATTATGTTGTGTTAATAGGCAAATAATTCTTGAATGGGCAAATCCTTAAGTTAATATACTTTATTATGAATTACCCAATCCAGCGTTCAGCTGGCAGGTTCTCAGAGTGAATGAATAGCGGGCAGCGTCGGAAAGCAGTGCGTTCTGAGAGATTGGGGGAGCCCAAGAGAAGCACAAGGATGCTTAAAACGTAAGGCAGAGTAAAGCGCACCAGGGCTCTCCCCATTTCTTGGAATTGTGACAAGGTGCTATTTCACAGCCTTGAGAACGGTGATGCTTTGGTCAGGTGGACAAGGTGATGCTGACATGACCCACCATCCCCCTTCTCCATCGCTTGATCAGCAAATAGGTACATCTCACACTGGCTTCCTCCACTGTGTGTTGACACCTGGCAAGCAGACTTTGCTAATCTCGTTCACTTGGAATTGAGGGGATATAATCACATAGCAGTAAGGTCCCATAACCTAGGTGCTGTGCCTTGTTCCAGGAGGTTAGCAGCAGTAGGCCAATTGTTGAAAACATCAATGACATTTTCGGTAGTTGCTCAGAGAGAAGCATGGAGAAGCAAGGGTCTTTAAGGAAATGAACAAAAATTAAGATGTGTCTTTAGAGAACATTAAGTGATGGATGGGTATGCATAGGTGGGGTTTGGGAGAGCTCCAGACACTTGAATATGTTCCCTGTCCAATGCACCAATTTAAGGAGAATTATGGTCTTAATTCTATTCCATAATAATATCTTCCTTTCTCCTTTTCCCCTTCTTCACCACATTCTTGCCTTAAACACAACAGGATTGAGGTTATTTGCAGAGAGAGGCACTCATTTCTTTAAGTCTTACTTTTTAAATATTTTTGTTGTATTTTGGTGTATATTGGTAAAGGAAGATTGTCGGGGAAATACCACCAACTTTCCTTATTTTTCACTTTGTTATTTGCTGTGTTGGTTGAGTTAGGTTCATTAGTTTTGTTAGAAATCGTCAGCAGGAAAGAAGGACAGGGATATATATTTTTTTCTTACTGGAATTTTCACTCATCAGCTGGATGATGGTATTCAGGTAGGGGACTATTTGTTTATTGCATGGTTGTGGAAGCTCAGTTGTTCTAGGTACATGGGATGTGTAGGATTATGACATTTTGTGTGTGTGTGTGTGTGTGTATGCATACACACGCACAGCATGCATGTGCACATACCAACACACAGAAAGAATATATTGGAGTCACAATGAACACTTGCAGTTACTCCTCCTGCATCTGACAAGAGTACATTGCATAACAGGAGGGTCCGCCCTTCAGATTCTCAATGTTTCCTAAAGATTCCTCTTTGTTTCCACTTCTAAGACATGAGCAACCATCCAAATGGGACTGATTCCCAAACATGATTAGAGAAGAAAACATTCTCAAGCACACAGGAACAAAGCTTTTCACATAGAAAGAGAAGGGTACATGTGTCTAAACACACCACATGGGATACAGTTTACTCAGTAATTATGATTATTGTATAGTCATATGACTATAAAAGCTATTTATTTTTTCCACTCGGTACTATTTCTTCCTCTTCTACCCAAAGCTCAGTGTCTGGGGAAGTGCAAGTTACGTTCTGGTCCATAAACTCCATGAACAGGAGTCATGAAAACTTATGGTAAGAGGTGCAGTTTTCCTTTTAACTGGGAGTCCTGCAACTGATTTCTTCTCTGGGTAATGCAGAGCAGGGAGTGTTTCGGAGCCGGCGATTAGGGGTGTTGTGGTTAATCATGTAGGTGGAACATTCTGGTGCACCTGGAGAAGGCCATCAAATGTGAAGTTCCATGAGAGTGAGTTCTTTGAAGGTAGCTCCCATCCAAGATAGCGGTAGAGATATAGATGTTGACATGGGAGTAGGTATAGACCCAAACATAGAAATGTACATCTATACATCCATGTGCATCAGGGTCTGTATGATCTACAGTTAAATCTACTCTACCGTATCTCTATGGTCTACACATCTGTATCTAAACTCTACATCTGTATCTGTGTCTGAGCCATTCACCATCCATGCAATAACAAGTGGCGTGCTGTATTTTCCCGCTAAGGCTTTCCAGTTCCTTGAGGATAGAGCCACAGGTGCGGCTTACCCAGAATGAGTTTTCTCTGTTCATTTATCCTGCAGTTTGGGGATGCTGAGATGGGCTCTTCACCTCACTGAGCAGCTAGGGTTCCCCCTGGATACTCTGGGACCCACATTTACCCACTGTCTTACTTCTGGGGCTTCTTAGGCATGGTTGCTGCCAACTTCTGTGTGCAGCCTTCCCCTCTTTGCTCCCGATCCAAGAGTGGTGGGAGCCTGGCAGCCTAAATAACCCCAGTGGTGACGGTGTCCTATCACAGAAGACCCTACATTCATGGAAAGTCTGGAAGGATGACCCTGC
Organism: Neomonachus schauinslandi; assembly: GCF_002201575.2. Classification (NCBI taxonomy): domain Eukaryota; kingdom Metazoa; phylum Chordata; class Mammalia; order Carnivora; family Phocidae; genus Neomonachus; species Neomonachus schauinslandi. The sequence continues at coordinate 124,157,504 of NC_058419.1, forward strand.
CTTTCTGTCACAACTCACTGGAGACAACAGAGATTCTTCTTCTTTACATCCTTTTCCTATTGTTTCCTTGTGGAGTTGGTTTGCTTTTCTCCCTTTGAGACTTTCATAGCCTTTTAAAGTCATATCAACAATGAACATATTTCCTCTGGCGCGGGAATTACTGGTACTGTTAATAATTAACACCGTTAATCACCAAGTGTTGGAGCAGTGCTTTTCAAACATCGTGTGTGTGTGTGCGCACGCGCACGCACATATCCATGTGTGTGAGGCATGTGTCTATGTGTATGTGAGTACATGCAGCACACATTGCAACTTTACTTCCCCTGAATCTTATAAGGTGTCAGACCATAACAGAATGATCTGCAATGCATTCTATAATGTTCACTTGGGCATATTGTTACAAATACAGCTTCTCCTAGGGGCGTCTGGGTGGCTCAATCAGTTGAGTGTCTGACTCTTGATTTCTGCTCAGGTCATGATCTCAGGGTTGTTAGATTGAGCCCAGCGTCGGGCTCCATGGTAAGGGTAGAGCTTGCTTAAGACTTTCTCTCCATTTCCCTCTTCCCTCTCACCCACTCATGCTCTCTCTCTCTCTCTCTCTCTCTCTCTCAAAAAACAAAAAGAAATATAGCTTCCCCCTTCCATAGGTCGTGGCGCTGAGTTTCTAATCTCCCAAGAAATGCTGATTCTGTGTAGCAAGGGAAACATGGGCCAGCAAATTACAGCCCAAAGACCAATTCTGGCCCACTTGATGTCTTTGTAAATAAAGTTTTATTGGCACCCAGCCATGCCCATTCTTTTATGTATTGTCTGTGGCTGCTTCCCCACAACAATGGCAGAGTTGTGTAGTTGTAACAGAGACCATATGGCCTGTAAAGTCATTCTCTTTCCTGTCCTGCACTTCACAGAAAACGTTTGTCGTCCCCTAGATTAGGAATTCACTTCTTTATTAAAGTAGGGAGTAAGCTTGCCTATATTAAATTTCCTAAAATTGCTTCAAGAGGCATCTCCTATATCCTTTACACTTTCTATTTTATTTTGTTAGTTGATGGTGCAGTACATGTTTGTCCATTTAGTTGAGATTCTGTTACCTATCTGATAGAGCCCTTGTTTCCTCTGCCTGGGAAGGGATGTGCATTTAGCTCTTGATAGGTTTTATACGGTATCCCCTGGCAGAGGGGATGGATGCCAGCCTCCAGACTCTTCATTTCTCTTAGCTGCTGCCAAGTTTCCAAATCAAGTTTCCATGCTCGCTGGTCTCGCCAGGAAGCAACCCCTTCCAATGTTGCTGATCTAATCCAGCTCATACAAGGGAATGAGATTAATTGGAGATCTCTGACCCCAGATTCTCCTGTTGCATAATAACCCAAGCCCCCACAGCCAACATTTTATTTTCTCCTTTGTAACTTCAATGGTGCCCTGTTCCTTTACTCTTTAGGACTTCTTGCAATGCCCTGCCCTGGGGTGCCCCCTCCAATCTCTGCCTTCCCTTTACCTGCTTTCTGTCTGGTCTTAGAGGTGATCCTTTTGTCTGGTCTCCTGAGCAATCCCTATAGGTATTGCTATATGCACACACACATGCTTGCATTTATGTATTTTTCCTACATCTGGCTTTGTGGCTCCACTAGTTCTTGAGTTTGGGTCTTCCTCTTGAAACTGAGAACAAATGCACTCCTACTTGGACATAATCAACTCCACGTATTCTAATATAGTCCTCACATTTGTCTCTAACCCTGGTAGTGTCCTCCAGATGGACAATCCTTGGGCTAGGGTTTACTTTATGTGGACAGCTCAATAATGACAGATATTGCAACAAAAATAGCTTTAAAAAATCTCTCAATTCATGTCAACTAATAGATTTCCCAATGGAAGTTCCTTTTCTTTACCTGAAATCTCGAGGTGCCCCAGGAAGGTTAAATCCTATGAGTGTTATGCATTTCCCAGACTGTTGAAATTGATGGGGCATTCAGAGTTTTCTGCGTGACTCATCTATGTGCATTTACTGGACCACAACCACCACCAATGAATTGGCATAAAGGCGTAGGTGTTTACCCAAATGGGACAGCAGGTCACCAACATAAACACAAACACAGGCAGATTTTATGAGGGGGAAAACAATCTGTTCCAGCCAGGTATCTTCACACACATAAACCAAGGGTTTCTGTCCAGAAAGACTAAAGTGAAATCTGTCCTTCCAATATTCTCTCCTAGATTGAGGTAGAGTCTGCTTGCTGAGATCATCTCTCATGTATTTCTCTTCCTTCCTAAAGGATTTTGTGTAAAACAGTCTCTTGCACAAATATCGACTTTAACTTACTCAACCTCTCCTTTGTAACCAAACCGTTGGGGATCTCCATGGCCACACGCTGGACGAAGATGGAAGAGTTGGTGTAAAGCGGTATTTGCAGCACTAGAGATCTCATCAGCTTGTTTTCACGTGTACCTTTCATGCCTACTTCGGAGGACTGTAGGAAGGAAATCTGAGAGTGTGCATTCCCAAATTCTGCATAAATATAAACATGTCCTCCAAAGTCCAGGACCTCTAAAAGCAGTAGTTTGTAAGGGAACTGAGCAGGTCAGCTCTTGGGGCTTCTTGACAGATGGCCAAATTACTCAGATAATCCATTCTGTTAATATTGTATCCAGCCCACAGTTTTCAATTTTATGATGAAAGCACCACTTGAAAGCCAAAGCATATTTTGCTGAAAATACTAGTCATTGAAAATGTAACATGTTTTGTCCCAGCAACCTCTAGGGATATGTTTTTTCTTGTCTTTCATGGGTGATTCTGAGTCCCGCTCCTAATGCCGAGTCTCTCAAATTTCTGTAATGGATTTGTTCTCCAAACAGAATTTTTGGTGTTTTTGATTGGAGAAGAGGAAATAGAACACACACACACACACACACACACACACACACACACACAC
>NC_058419.1:124160440-124183011 GCF_002201575.2 Neomonachus schauinslandi
CCCCACCCTGCACCACACCACACCACACCACATTGCTATGGATAAAGAGAAATTTAAGACCAAATCAAGATGTCAAGAATGCTTTACAGAAAAGAAAGGAGTATTTTCTCTTTAAGGAATATTCTTAAATAATTTCCAATGTAGACAATGGAATTGGTTCTCTCACCAATTTCTTGAAATGAGTTCTGCTTAACTTGGGGTACGGAAACCATATTGGACTAGAGGTGAGCAGAACGCAAGTCTTCTGAAGTGGCCCCCACCATGATGGTTTCCACGTGAGCACCTGTCTTCCCATGAAGGGCCACATAGGATGATACTCTTTTCAGGACATAGACAGAAGCACAAGCACAACATGGCAGGTTCTCTTTCTAAACTCAGATTAAGATGGCAGTAGATAATGGCCATTCCATTGAAGAGATCAACAGGTTTTTTTTGAAAGCGATTAAAACCCAGGACCCAGAAATATTTTTAATGCTTGGAAGTACTTACGTTTTATTAAAAAAATATATAAAGTAAATCTTTTTTTTGCCTCCAGTAAATTTTCAAGACAACTTCTTTGTATCTAGTCACATCTTACCGTGTCTGTCAACATTCATCTGTAGTACTGTGAGCCTCATTAATAATTAAAAGTGAGCAAACAAAAACAAATTGAAAGAAAGACACACTATAGCACTTACTTTTACCCTCAATTCAATAGATTTCTGTTGAATAAATATTGGTAATTCTATAAACACCTTCAGAAATTGTTTCGCTCTTCATTAGCAAATGAACCAGGTACATATTAACCAATGCACCTTGTCTTGTGTACATTTTAAATAATTTAATTTGGGGATAATTGGTTGTAAGGTGTTTCAAATTACATTCTTTGAGAAAAGAGGGTCAGTCTCAATTTTAAGAAACATTAAAAGAGTTTCAGGCTGTGCAAGGTGTGATGTTCATGTCATAAATCAAACCTCATTTTCTGCTCAGAATTACTAATTTATTTTGCTTGGATCTTAATGCTTATTTGATCACAAACAGAAATGGATGTACAATAAGATATGCCTACAGACATCTAATTTGCAATTTTAGACATTTAATAGGTTTTTTTAAATGTTACATTGCCAATCTCCCTTCCCTACTACCTACAAAGCTTTGATGTGTAGCTGCATTTAAGAAGTACAGTGAATTTTACATGAGAAGTCTACATTTTGAGGATTTTCATGGTGGTTGTTTTCACAGTTGTAAAGCAGAAAGTATCCAAATGCCCCGTCTAACCCTCTCAACCTGTTCCAAATCCCACCACCTCTAATAAGTTGTCTAGAAATAATTGATGGAAATAGTCAAAATACAGATAGAGGGGAGTAATGGATTGCATACATTAATTTCTATTATTCTGAAAACCCACAGCAAATTATGTTTTCATACTCCTAAGCTTTAGCATATTGGCAGTGCATCCAAGTAAATTAGTGAATTTGATCTGATGTGTGGAAGGAAAAGTTTTCCTGCCTTGTTAGATACTTCTGAACAGAGAATTGATATGTACTAGATGTTTTTCAAGGAATGAAGAGAAAGCACAGGTAGAAAGGCTCCATGTCCGAGCTAGCTCGTGGTTGCAGTACTTGAAGTTCTAGTCCATCTTCTGATTCTTCTTCCAAGCAACCTTTGTTTCTCAGTAGAGCCGCTTGCATCTGGCCTCGTACTACAAGTAGCTCAAAGTAGATACCTGAGACAGTGGTTTACATGGGCATTAAAATTTCATTATTCTCATCTTTCTTTGCAACCCCTTGGAAAGAGCCAAGGGTTTGGAGTTTTAAGGGCTGAATACTGCTTCTGTCTGCTCTTTTCCTGCTAGGTAGCACAGGTGTGATGGCCCCAAAGAGTACAGCTCAAACATCCATGCATGAACTTGCCTTTTGGTTGCAAGGAGTATGTTTGCCTGAGAGCTTCCAGCTTCGGTGCCTTTGGGGTCAAGTTCCAGTTAACGGCTGAGCAAGATAGGGTTCTCACCATTTCTTCCCAGTGTGGGACTCAGTTAGGGGGCAATCTATCCTTCAGAACCTGGCCCCTGGGCTGGCAGTGCCTGAGTCAGGCTGCCATGTCTGTCTGAAGCTCTCCCTGTTCAATCCTGCTTCTCCTTCTACCCCTTACCTCTCATGGGGATCTCATCTGTGTCATATTCTACAGAACTTCCTTACTCAATGCCCTCACGGACTTTACCCCCAATTAACCACTAGCAATCACAAGTTTACCCCAACATGTGCTTTTTGGAAGATCCAACCAAAACCAATGGGCAAGTTGCCAACCTCATTGAGCCTTACTTTTGAGCTCATTTCAGATTTCAAATGAACCAAAAACAAAGCACTATCTGTCAGATATTGTGTACTCAATTAAAAAAATATGAGGACAGTGATAACGACTTGAAATAGACTCATGCATTCATCCATCCAATAATTTTGATGATACTGTGTTAGGTGCTGAAGATTTGAACAAAAAATCAAGTTGTCTGGGAGAAAGGTGTTTATGGGTTATTGAAATGATCGGGTCCCTTATATGAATTGCTGTCACGACTAGTTGGGATATGCTTAGGTGATATTTTTACATCTTCAAATAATGATATCCCAGAATAACTCCCCATTGGGTTCTTGGTCTTTCATATTCTTCCCCAATTTCTGTTCCCCCCCAAAGATGGTGGATTGTGCATATGTGTGTGTGTTTGCATGCCTATGTGTGTCCTGGCAGGTATCTTATCTCATAAAGGCATAGACATAATTCTTTTTTGTACAACGATTGAAATGAAAAACAATAAAACTTGGCACCTCAAAACCAAGAAAACTCTCTATCAGATTAATCCATCTGCCCTAAAACAACATTCAGTATTCTCTTCTCTTCGTGCCAAATGGAATGGCATACACAAAATGGATATTAAAATGGGCTCATGAGCAATGACAGACATTTGCTAATGACAAAATAATAATCTTGGGCTGAGTGAAATGTCTCCTCCTAGAGAGAACGTGCATAATATGTGGAGATGACCTCTGTCCAAAGCCTCGGGACAAATATATGCATCTATTAGAATGCTGATGACTCAGTGGAGCCTGATCAGGCTTGCGGAAGCTAACACCTCTGTGGAACCTCCCATGGCAGGGATGTGTCCCCACGAGAGAGGACTTTCTAATTTCTGAGAAGGTATCTCAGCCTTGGAGAATGCACGGCATCTTTCAAGTCACTGTGTGAGCTTCATATCCACTTGCTTGCTGGAACCCAGCTCCCAGTTGGGGGAACCTCATGACCTCATGAATAAAGACAGAGCTACCATTCACCAAATGTTCAGAATTGGTCCTGAGTATGGAGTGGGGAGGGGGAATTAAGACAGCTTTTTACTCAAATCTAGAACACCCCCAATTATATTCCATGTCATTTTGCTCATGCTGACTCTCTTTCTCCCCACGACCTCCATTCTTCCCACCCAACTCAGCTAGACACAGAGCCATTCCCAGGGAATATTGGGAGGCTGTTGTCGAATGTTCCAGATGTGTGAGCATTGGAGTGGTGTGGACTACTGCCCATCCCCTCAGAATCCAGTTCACCTAGGGCACTTGCTGAAGTTATAAATCTCCAGAGCATCCTCTGCCCACCCGCCATCACGGAGCGACTTATTCTCTTGGAATGGAACAAAGAAACAATTTCATCAAGCTCCCCCAATGGCATTGTGAATGCTAAATTTGGAGGGAAAAAAGAACAAAACATTGTCAGAACTCAAATGACAAGTCTTCTATGTTCAGCATTGGAAAAACAAAAACAAAAACGTTGACAGAAGTTAAATGCTAAGTTTTGTACCTCCTTCAGCTCACTAGTGTATGTGCTGGGGGCTGGTGGGAGAAGTATGGCTCATGAAATGAGCCAGCCTGTTGTTGGTCTTGCAACCAATGTCAGTACCTCACCAACATCCAGAGGATTTCAAGATTACTAAAAAATAAGTAAACACCCAGAGGCTTCCAAACTGCAGCTTTCTACTTAAAGTGATTGTTTCACTTGTAAACCCTGTGAGGAGACCTTCCACTCCTGGCTGAAGCATGCAGGAAAATGTGTTCCTAGATTTGGTGCAAAGATATTTATGTTGATTTTTTTTTCACTGACCATCTATTACCTGCTTTGATTTGACGTATACCTGATTCACATTTTCCTTTTCTTCCAACCTGCCACATTTTAAAATATCTGTGCTAAATATTCAGTGCACAAGTTTGTTTAAAGATAGCACAGATAACACTATGGCGGAAAAAGCAGTCTAAACATTGTGCTCAGAGTTTTCTAACTGCTAGATAGACTACCAATTAAATTAAGTCATCTTTGTGTCTTTAATAAACTCTTCCCATACAAAAGTAAACCCGTGGAAACCAGGGAAATTCATATCCTCTGCTAGTTTCCAGTTTATAAGCCTGAGGTGCATATTACTTTGAAAATACCAAGTTTAGAAAATATTCACCAACATCCAAGTTAAATATAACATCAATAAAGTGTGGGTTCAGAATGTTTTTCCCCAAAGGCTTTTCTAGTTGATCTGTCTTTCTATTTTTTTTTTTTTTCATTTCCAAAGATCTCGTTTGGGGAGGCTTGTTTAGCCATGTAAATGAATTCAGCACTGACAAGGCAACCTATTCTTACTTTTTAAAACCAGCTTTCTCATGGATGTACAGATGGGGACAAATGACACAATACTGGAGACTTGACGATTCACCTGAATCAAATGTATGTCATCTGTGTGGCAGTGGCAGATGGGAGGGCTGAGGACAGGGAACTGTCCCCTATGTACTTCTGTTGATGTGGGAAGCATCTGTATTCCTGAGGTCCAACCATTCATCATTTCTGCTCTCAACACAATGAAGACAATGCTGCATCAAGAATCTGCAATATGGTTCCCAGAGAAGAGTTTTTAGGAAAACAACATCCTATTATATATCAGATACCTTCAATTTCTCTTTGTTTTTCCAAGTACCCATGGACTGTAGTGTTGAGATCTTGGGGTACATGCACACACACACACACACCACTTCAAGCATACTTAGGGACCCCGGCATGCCTGGCTTGTGTATGCTCCTCCTTGACCCATTCCTTTTAGTTGTTTGCTTATATGTTGTAAGCATCCACAGCCCACCACACCAAACAAAATCGAGGACCGTGACAAACATTAATTTATTTAACAAGCCCCTCATGAACGTATCTCCCCATCTTGAGTTAAACATCACATCACCATGAAACCTGTTTAAGGTTTTCTCCCTTTAGTTAAATGAACTTTTTTGTTCCATGATCATGTGTTCTTGAATAGGCATATGTATTTTATTTTCATTACCTTTTGCAAATCAGGGTAATGGGTGGTCTATCATCTGGTGGAACTCATGGTTTTAGTTTAGAAGTCTACCATCCATTCACAGTCCTGCATATGAACAGCACAAGGCTCCCTTCAGGCTTTGCCCACGTTCTACTTTAGGTCAGGCTAACCTTTTTTTCAAAGCATTTTTCCCAGTTCACTCTTCCCACCCACAATGCATGAGGGATGTTTTCAGTTCACATCCAAACCTATGCTTGATATCCTCGGCTTCATTTATACTTGCCAAGCTCAGGAGGGTTAATAAAAATCATCTCAAGCTATTCATCTTCTTCTCCATCCAATATAAAAACGGCACTTCCCCATTTCAGATGGTGTGTTCTCTGCCATTTTTATAGATTCCTTTAATCCCCTAAGTTAGTTCCATTTGATTCCTAATTACAGATTGTTTTGAAATGAGAGACTCAAATATTATCACTGATTTTTCTCCTTCCATCCAGATAATTATAGTTTTTTTCTCAAAATCCAACTCGATGATAAATTGCATTTCCAGAATTTCTAATCATAAATCTCTGCCACGCAGGGACACCCCCAAGTAGGTCATAGCACCCTCTTTTATTTTGTACCCTGTTGGATAAAACGTGTTAGTAATGCCTTTTGATTTTTGAAACCAAATTTGTAAGTGCAATGGATTTCTTGTTTGGTTGGTTCTCCCCCCACCCCCATTGTCTGTTTGTCAGGTTTGGGGTTAAGTTCACATCAGCCTGAAAAGTAGGATGAGGGTCATTATATTTCCATTGTTTGTCTTTTTTGTATAAAACTAGAATGATCTACTTCTTAAACAGCCCATGGATGTCCTCTCTGTTGGAAGCCCTTTAACCACTGCTGTAGTGCTGTCAACACATAGAGTTTTCAATCTTGTGACCCCTTTGTAAGTCAGCCCTAAAAATAATTCTTAAACTTTGCTTTCACATTCCTCCCAGATGTCAAAATCCTGGGAGCTGTGATAATCTTTTCCTCTCCGTTTAATTCTGCGTTATCTGTAGTGATGACCCCTCCTATATTTAAAATGTTCTTCCTTTGTATTGTTCTCCAGCTTAATTGAGAAATAATTGACATACATCACTACTTCTTTGTATTTTGTCCCCTTATCTCTTAGTATTGCCAGAGACACACATCTTTTTCTAGTTGTGTTTTCAAAGAACAACTCTTGGTTGTGTTGAATTTCCTAATAATACTCTTATAATCTCTACTGTTTATTTCTTCTCTTATCTCTTTCCCTTTACATCCTTGAGGTTTATGCTACTCTTCTCATTATTATCTTTACGTAAAATGTAGATCATCACTTTTGAGATAGTGTGTTTTCTAATTTAAATTCTTGAAGATATAATTCCCTCTGTTTTATATATAAATTCCCTCAATTTATTTCAACATAGTATTCTGATAGGCAGTACAACCATTATGATTGAATTCTAGTAATACTTTGGAATTCTATTTTTTAATAAAGATTTTATTTATTTATTTGAGAGAGAGAGAGCACAAGTGGGTGGAGGGGCAGAGCAAGAGGGAGAAACAAGACCCCCCACTGAGCAGGGAGCCCAATGTGGGACGTGGGACTCGATCCCAGGACCCCGGGGATCACAACCTGAACTGAAAGGCAGACACTTAACTGACTGAGCCATCCAGGCACGCCAATACTTTGAAATTCTAGTTATGATGCCTCCTGTAACCCAGGACTTATTTACATATGCATGTTTGTATGTTTTATTAAATATGTGAAAATTCATTACCTACCTTCTTATTAATGTATAAATTAGTCTCCACCCATGTCAATATAATATGAAGTAAGAGGTAGAGAGAAAGCTTGGTCTCCAAGATTTTTTATCTTTGGTATTTGTTGAGGATTCTTATGACTTAACACAATGGACTGTAAGTGTTTAGGGAGAGACATGTATTTTGAATGGTCTCTCTGACACCCACATGCTTTTTTGGACATTTTTGTGCACTACTACAAAATTGTTTTTCAGAATCCCACACTCTTGCAAAGCTGCAGACTTCCCGATCTCTCTGGGCCAACAGGGTGTGTAAGGGTGTCAAGATGTATCGGGGGCCGGGTTTGGCAGGTACATGATGGCAGCCAACACAATGCCTCCTCTCTTCATCCCCAAATAGACAGTTTTGAGACACAGCTCAACTGCTGGGAGGTCCACCCAATACCTATTTTTCTCAGCTTCTCACAAAGTCCAGTTTCCATGCCACCACATTTATTTGACTCAGGAGATGAGACCATGGCAGCGACAAAGTGGAAGTCCATCTCACCCCTTAGTTCAATCTCACAGACAGGTAGGGCTGCCCTAGGCTAAGGCAGCCATCAGCTTCTGCACCCTGCCTGCTGACACACCTGCTCTCAGACAGCCCCAGCCACATGTGGGCTGGCTTTATCTACTCTGTTCCTTGTTGCCCCCCGGCGCTCTTCAAGATCGATCTGGGCAGAGGCAGTTGGCAGCTGTAGGAGACCCACATCTTGCTCTCTGAACATACCATTCACCTCCACACCTTTGCACACATACACCTATGCAATTTATCTTCCTGGTCTGCCTACCTGCCAAAGTCCCCCAAGCAGGTTGCCCAGAAGAGTCCCCAGGTGTTAAGTCAGCCCCTGCTCCCCGCACCCTCTGGGCTTCTTCTGCTGCTATTGCTATCAAAGGCTCTACGTTTTCACAGACCAGTCTTCCGATCTACAACATCAGGGCAGCTAAAACTCCCGCCATCAGAAAGTGCATTCCACAGCTAGTGTTGAAATGACAGCGCGAAGAATCTCTGAAAGCTGAAAGAAAACAAACACTAACCAAGAAAACAAGCGGACGCCTAAACGCGTGGCAGCAATTTGTGTAGAGATGCCCAGTCTGCACCACAAGCATTTGACGGTCAGAATCAAGTTAGCTTCTCGTGAACAGACCATCTGTAGCCCTGAAAATGAAGGTGCTTACTTTACAGACTTGAGAAAACAGTCTCCTTGATGATTTGCCCTTTTCATTTCCCGGGGACCACATGTATAATTAGCTGGCAGCATTATGAGGTGCTTATATTTATTGTCTTAACCTTTTCTTTTTTACCCCTTCTCTGGCTTTTAAACACGCTTTTTACTTTTTAAATCTCAAGCCGGAAAAACCATAGCATTCCTTAGGGAAGAATCATAGAATCTCTGAACAGGGTAGAAGCACATAATCTGAAAGAAATGGGGAATCGCATGAGGGGAATCATGAGTAAATTTATTTTAATATTTTTATAATTAAAAAGCCAAAGATGAGTGACTATAAAATCAATTCCAAATAATTACTTGCAAGTATATAATATGAACACACATGTAAATTATTGAGATATTTTCAGCCAATTAGTGTTCACTCAGAGTGTACTACAGGTTGTTTAGCTCTGTTGTTCTTGTGTTTAAACTTAAAGGTATCTGCCCTTGCAGTGCTTTTGAAACCAAGACACATTTATCATTTTCACATGCAAGATCCTCTGTATCTAAATTCTACACTCTGAGTGTTCAGCCAATTTCAGTCATTAGTGTTTGAACAGTAATAAAACAAGATAAAGTATAGAAATAACTCAGATGCAAAATAATATATGGGAATCTATTTTTTTTTAATTCCAAATTTGTCTTGCCTTTCATTAGATTGTATCCACCACCATCGACCTCTGAATGGGCCCTATGATTTCAGAGTTGATCTCTCCAGATGTAAGGTCTCTGTAAAATATTGGGTGGCCACTTTCACTGGGGAGCTAATTTATTGATTTTCATTTTTTTTCTGCATAAAAATGATGTTTTAAAAATAAAAATATATTGGATGAGTTTTTAAGTAGATTTACTTTAAGTAGACTTAACACATGCAAATGGATGTTCTCCACCATACTGGTTCCCCATGGAAGTTGAAACCTCTTTCCATTGGTCCTGTCAGGATTCCAAAAATAGGGATATCTGGGTGGCTTGGTCGGATGAGAGTCTCCCTTCTGGTCCAGTCATGATCCCAGGATCCTGGGATCAAGTTCCACATCGGGCTCCTTGCTTGGCAGGAGCCTGCTTCTCCTTCTGCCTCTGCTCCTCTAGCTTGTGCTCTCTCTCTCACAAATAAGTTAATAAAATCTTTAAAAAAAAAAAAAGATTCCAAAAATATACAAGTCTTCTGCAGGTACTACAATGCATTTTCATAAATCTGTGTTCTAATCCACAGTCCTTGCATGCCATCTCATTCTGGCCATAGAGCTACATTACAGAAAGAAAGTATTTATCCTCACTTTGCTCCTTCAAAATCACTCAGGCTGTATTTAGGATCCACCCCAATGTCTTCCTGCTGGAAAATTGCAAAACCAACTTGGAGTTGTAGGTCTTCTAATCCATGATCTTTCCCAATATGGCACCCATCATGGCCTTGAAAAGTCAGGGATAGAAACCTGGAAGAGGCACCACAGTGATGAGCTACAGGTTATTTAGCTCTGTTGTTCTTGTGTTTAAACTTAAAGGTATCTGCCCTTGCAGTGCTTTTGAAACCAAGACGCATTTATCATTTCACATGCAAGATCCTCTGTATCTAAATTCTACACTCTGAGTGTCTTGCTTCCACCCATGTAGACCTACCTTCCCAAAACCCATCCATCTAAAACAAAGACACTAAATATTTATTCTGACTGTGCCAAGTGATGGGAAAACCAAGTCGAAAAAATACTAGGGTTTCTTCTTGAGCAGCTCACACTAGCTGAGGTGTGAGGTCACATTGCAGGGTAGTGTGGCATGTATAGTAGGTCTTTGGTGTACATGAGCTCAGTGGTAGTGACAATGGCTGGACCAGAGCAGCACTCACTGGGACTTGACAGCTAGGATGGGACCCTGCATGAATGCATGTCTACTCCTAGACAAGGGCTATTCCTATTCTTCTAGTAAAGAGCACATCTGACCCATCCCTGATTATATCCGTAGCTCTACTAACTGCATGCAAGTCCCAGATTTCCTTAAATGAACACCCAAGTTAGCCTGTCCCCATGCACTCTGACAAAAGCTCAGAACATAGGGTAGGGCTCACTGTCCACATTGTGGTGCCCACCTACCACAGTAAAGTTTTGTCCTTGTCCTTGTTTCCCTTCACACTGCAGTTTGTATGCCAGAAGCATAAAACATGGTGGCAGCTATTCTAAGAGTATGAATGTGAATGTGCCAGTCGGCCAACAGCCCAAGTCTAGCCATGCCTGAACCCAAATCCTTACTGCTTATTAAAGCAAAACACAGTGTTTTATATGCCTGTTCATGGAGGCATACAACCCAAAGACAAAAGAAAAACAGAATAGCCATGATGTATGAGTTCTATTTTTTTTTTCAGTAGGTGAGGTCCCCCATTGATGTTATGATTGCTAACACCCTAGAATAAGGGAAAAACTGACCACTTTGTAATCACTAAGAGGCATTGTGCTTCATAATAAAGTCTCTTATTTATTCGAAGAAAAATCAGGTAAAAGAGGGCCATCTTGTCCACATGATTTGGAGATAATTAGAATCGTGATGCTTTTTGGAAATGCTTAGAATCATCTACAGTGTGGAAGGGCAAATACACAAGAACAGTTATATATATCCAATGGGTCATTCAGAACCTTGGTGTGTGGGGGGGATCTAATTTGCATTTCTGTGATTTTGTACATAGATTTTCTGCTACTAGAATTTAAGGCACAAAGCATTTCCTACTCTTTCTGAAACTCCATTTTCTTGGTCCCCAGTCTTTGCTTTCTTGACCATCATTCAACAGAGATTCAGCAAATACAAATAGCAAGTAGACACGTGTTAAACGATCCGGTAAAATAGTCTCATAGTGTGGTCGGACGCTTCTTAAATATGTTTCATAGAGGTAACGATAGCCTGATGCTGTTGCACTGGCTTTAGTGTCATAAGTGCTACCATTAAATGTAGAATTTTTGCATGCTCTCTGAGAAACTTCTACTTTCTAGTGCCTGATTTTATAAAAACCATGGGGAGGGATATCCCAAGAAGGACAACATAGGGCAGCTGAAGGAATCCCTGCCATAACTCTGTGTTGTAACCTGGGCCAAAGTGCTTGATCACACACACGTAAAGACTCAGATGTCCCAGGTACCATTCAATACAGACCTGCCACTGGTGCAGAACATTCCAGGACTAAGAAGGTGTCTAATCCCATCTCCTTTTGGCAGCAAGGCCTGTCTATGAGGACGCTCTGAAGACATTCTCACTTCCCGTGAGGGGTCATCCTGCTCTCCTAAGAAGGCTTGATCATATTTAAGATGTACAAAAGGCATCTGGAGTTTTAGAAAAGTCTATCTCCCATCCCACTTATTTACCCTAAGAGACCCCCAAATGTTTCCAAATGTGCTATTTCTAATTTGAAAAAAAATCGGTAAACCCATATGTGTTTAGTCTTCAATGAGAACTCCTATATTGTTGTTTTATTTTAAATGCAAACTCAGATTTCCATCCCTTCCTCAGAGAAAATTACATTAGAAGCTATGGATCTTCAATAAAAGATGCTTGTTTATTTTGTTTAAAAAAAAAATGGCTTCCTGTGTTGATACTTCATTCCAATTTTCTACTTTCCTTTTGAGGAGAGGAAGGGAAGGGGTGAAATTTTGAGGGTCTGATGAAAGGATGATAACTCAACACTAAAATATCCCAATATCTGGAAGTACCCCAGTGTTTTAAATTTGGGGGGAGAAATGTGACCTGCTTATATAATTTTCTCAGGAATAAGTAAATCAGTTACGGCTTCTCAGGGATGTTTCAATTACTTGACTATTTTGGCAAAAGCGTTTTTAGTTACCTGATTAATTGCCTGACTTCTGCAAATTGTCTGGCCACCATCGTGTAAATCATTCGTAACAGAAGGCTGATGCCGTGACAGGCAGGGGGATTGGAGGTCGGGCAGAACTTAATGGAAGCCATGTCAATCTCAAATTGAAAAAAAAAAAAAGGGAGAGGAAAACAAAAAGGGACCGTTTAGCTATAATCTAAGGACAAAGAAAGGTTGAATTGCTACTTGCATTATTTTGACACATAATCCAAATGCTGATGGTGTTTCACCAACATGTGTAATTGCAATCTAAAGGATTCTGGGAAATGTATATATTCCCAGGGAGAGAGAAATGCCTGCAGCCCTCCTACCTCCCCAACTGCTAGAAGAGGTAGCCCAGGGCACATGTATCCCCTTGGAGATTCTGCTTCAGAACATCTAGGCTGCAAACAGGTATGTGGGTTTTCTAAAAGCTCCTTAGATATGTTTACAGAACCACCAGGCTTGAGAACTCTTGCATGTGGTCACTATTTCCCAAAATGAGATTTTCCATGAGGGAAAGAGGGAGTAGATGGTGCTGTAGGTCTTTGAGGTCAAATTAAGTTTAGATGCCTTTTTCTTCCAGCTCACCTTTTTGGGAGGTTGTCCAGGAATACACTGAAGATCCCGGCGGAGGGGAGAGGGGATGAAAAAATTGTTTGAGTTTGCTTAAACCAATATTTCTCATGGTAAAACCATAGTAACACTTGGAGAAAGTCTCCTTATGCAACCACTTCATCCCCTGACCTGTAGACCCCAGGAGTTATGCGTATGTGACTTCAGGGACCATCCCCAAAGACCAAAATTCTTATTGTGGGAGGGACCTGACCTTTAACCTGGGCAGACCTCTTGTAGGGGATAAACAAAGAAAAAGTCCCAGGAGTTAAACCTCTTGTGTTTGGATTTTTTTGTTTTTAATCACTTTGATGGTATGTGTTGTTTGGTTACGGTATTTCCCTAAGAAGCTGCTAATTAAGTGGCTTTAGTAAAGCCACTCACTCTAGTCCTTATTTGAAACAAAGGAGCTTAAGTAGGTGAGTTTCAAGTCTTAACTGAAATGTTTCGGTTTTTTTCCAGATTTATTGAGCTATAATTGACTCTCCATTATAAGATGACTATGTTCCAAACCTCTAATATGCAGCCTGGTGAATATAGTTAATAATACTGCATTGTATCCTGGAACTTTGCAATGTTTGTTTGATAAACCTAAAGGTACTTCCCTCCTTGCACCCAAGTGTCAAATGTGACCTTGTGGAGACAAGTGTTTGACCAATAAATGCATCTTCTTCCCTCAATTATGTCCTGAATACATAGCCCCCCAGACAGATGTAAAAATTACAGAGAATCTGGTTGATTTACAGGTGGAGTGCAAAAGCTGTTATCTGTTTCTCTTGGTTTTTGGACAAGATAAAGGCAGTGGGATTTGTGATATGTATTAAAGTCTGGAATTCCCATGGTGATCCCGATGGTGTGTGGCTGGCCTTGCCAGGTAGACAGACTGGCTTGGTTCCACAGGACAGTCAAAGCTTGCTGGGAACTTCTTGGGAGCGTCTTGGGAAGAAGAAGTCAAGACTCCCCTCCAAATATTGGTCTAGTTCTGAGACAGAGCACAGTTGATATGAGAATAAAGACCCCGGGAGCTTGTTCCTCGAATGTTTCTTGTTGGGGCTTGATGTTCGTCTGCTCCATTCCTCCTGTCTCTCCGAGTGTCTGTCTCTCTGAGTGTCTGTCTCTCCCTTCATCCCCCTCTCTAAATCTCTCTCCTTCCTCCCTCTCCTCTCTCACTCTCATACGTGAGCTCTCTCTCACCTTATCCTTTTCCTTTAAATGAAGCTTCTAGATACATAAAACTCCATGGAGCCTGGTCAGTCCTTTCAAACACCCAACCATTGGGAAATCTTTGCAAACACTTTTTGAAATTTTTATCATCTTGTAAAATTTTCATGCACAGCTCCTGTTCTAAAAAGAAAAACAAACAAACACAAACGTATCTAAAAGTGAATAGCTTTAAGGGCCAGGCTTCTTCCCGAGGCTGGTGCTAACTTGTCTAGCAGGACCCTCAACTGCTCAGGGTAAGTCCATGCTCGCAAACCAAATGCTGGCTCATTCACTATTGCCTGTACCAAGGAGACAAAAGCAATTTCACTGGGTGAAAAAACAGTAGGATTGCATTTTAGATAAAATGTTAGATTGGTCTTAGGTAGAAAAGTTGTAGTTTTGTTATGGGGCACACCATATTAACCGTCAAAAAAGTCGTGTGTTCTGAGTTGAATTCTATTTACATCTTTACCGCAACCATGAGCAGCTGAGATAAATTAGTTCCCCTCTTCAACATCCAGTCTCTGCTACTATGAATTCTTACTGATGTCTTTACCTGTCACACTCCTGAGAAGGGCAAGCTCCAAAATGCAGTCATCCTATTGGCTACTAAAGCCCACATGACCAGAGATTGATCAAAGAGCCTCATATCAATAACCTTCTCATATAAAACCCTTTCCGCAGATTACAGGTTTCCTCACTAATGGCTTGTTATAAAAGTCCCTAAGTGGTGGACAGGGGTGTTACCCAGCTGCACATATTCATCCTTTCTCGGGACGGGTTCTGCACCCAGTTTCAATGTGTGGGGGTTTCCCACCACCAAACAGTTCTGAGACGCCAACTGGGTATCCTACGATCCAACTCAATTCTGACACTATCTACCAGGAAATGCGGTCAGATCCCACGCGGTAAGGGCTCGAGGCCTACAAGGCTGTGCCCCAGCTTCAGATGCTGGTAGAATGGCTGACTGGATGGCTGTGAATCCAGGTTCTAACCTGGATTAGTTGGGTTGGATTCGTCTGCCAGAGGGGCTCACAGAACTCAGAAAAACATGTTACTCACTAGGTCACTGGTTTATTATAAATGGATGTAACTCAGGACCAACCAGATGGAAGAGATGCATAGGACCAGGTGTGGGGAAAGGGCACAGAGCTGTCATGCCCTTTCCAGGTAAGCCTCTCGCCCCAAATCTCCATGTGTTCAACAACCCAGAAGTTCTCCGAAGCCTGTCTTTTTTGGATTTTTATAGAGCATTCATCACTTAGGTATGACTGACTGAATCACTGGCCATTGATGACTGATCACTGTCCAGCCCCTCTCTCCCCGCTCCTCCCCAGAGGTGGAAGGGTGGAACTGAAATTTCCAACCCACTGATCAAGTGGGTGGTTCCCCTGGCAACCAGCCGCCATCCTTCGGAGAGTTAACTGAAGTCATCTCATTAACATTACAAGGGCATCTTTATTATTCTCATCCCTTAGGAAATTCCAAGGGTTTCAGGAGCTCTGTGCTAGGAATGGCGTGGAAGACAAAATACATATTCCTTATAAATAACAATATCATGCACAGCTCTTTCAGACTTCACTTCGTCGCTCCGGTTTGCTGTGTTCTTCGTGTCAGAATTCATATGATATTTCTCTGCTCTGTTAACATATGATTCTCTGCACCCTAAATTCAAACCCTGATCCTTTGTTAGTGGAGCAAAGCTCTTATTCGGGGTCCTTTGAAATCTGATATTGCTCAGTCCTCTGATAGCTTTTTTGTTTTTTAAAAATAATTAGTACTTAGTTTAATTTGTTAGCTTTTATTTTACATATTTAACACAACTTGTTAAACTTGTGGTCATTAATGCTTACTAGAGAATAATATCTTTAAAAACATTTTTTTTCTGATACTCATTGGTCATGCCTGAAATTTCAAATGAAACCTCAGGATGTTGTATCTTAAGAACAAGAATAAAGAGTCTTTGGATTTTTGTAGGAATGGAATTCTAAGGTTCAAAAATCTGGTTTTAGGAAGAGCCATGTATTTCACTTGATTTTTATTCTACAATAGTAAATGATACTTATTACATAAAAGGCAAACATTTTAAAAACTGAAAATATTTAATACATAAGTTTGATTTTGATCTTTATAAATTGTATTATAAGTGTAAAATTAAATACAGAAAACAATGACAGATGGCCAAGAACCCTCTAAACAAATTTAAAAGATAGTATTTCCCCTTTATTACTTTCTGGAATCTCTCCATTATTAAAATTAAAATCTTATAGATATCAACAAATCATTTTAAATTTATTAAGAAAAGTGTTATGGCCCAGAATATGGTCTAATATGCTAAATACATTCTGTTCTCTTGAAAGAAATGTCTATTTGGCTATTCTTGGGTGGACTATTATTCTATTATTACAATTAAGACGAGTTGGTGATCATGTTGAACAAACATCTGATATCCTTAACTAATTTTTCTGTCTCCTTTTTCTATCGGTTGTTGAGAGAAGGCTACTTCAGTCCCTCACTTGAGTTGTGAATTTCTGTGGTGGTCCTTGCATATCTCTCAGTTTACGTTTTTTGCATTTTTTGAGGCTTTGTTATTAGGTGCATAAGCATTTAGGATTTTACATCCTTTTAATAAATTGGCCTTTTTATTGTTAAGAAATAATGCTTATCACTGGTCATATTCTTTGCTGTGAAACATCCTTTATGTGATAGAAATGTTGCCACACCAAATTTAGCCTCCTTGTGTCTTTATCTTTAATACGTTTTGAAGAAACGGAGTCAGCAGCGTATCATATAGCTGGGTCTTGCTTTTGTCCATTTTGGTTAACCCTGCTTTTAATTGGAGTTTACAGACCATTCACATTTAAGGTTATTTCTGATGTAGCAAGGTCTAAAACATGATCTGCTATTTGTTTTCTACTTCTTTGTCTCATTTTGGGTTTTTTGTTGTTGCTGTTGTTCTCATTTTCCTGTTTTTTGCCTTCTTTTATATTATTTGAATTTTTTTTTTATGATTCTCTTTTTTTCTCCTTTGTAAGTGTGTTAGCTATAACTCTATTGTTATTTTGGTGGTTGCTTCAGGGTTCATAGTATATACCATTAACCTATTACAGTCCACACTCAAATGATATTACATTTCCCATAGAGTATGAGAATATTACCAAAATTTACTTGCATTTCTCTCTTCCTCGTACCAGATCAGGCTTACTTAAAGAATCACTTGTCCTTTAAAGAGATGTAAGTAGGGGACACCTGGGTGGCTCAGTTGGTTAAGCGTCTGATTCTTGATTTCGGCTCAGGTCATGCATGATCTCAGGGTCGTGAGATCAAGGTCTGCATCTGACTCTATGCTCAGCATGGAGCCTGCTGAAGATTCTGTCTCTTGCTGCCTCTGCCTGCCCCCTCCTTGTTCGTGCGCATGCTGTCTCTCTCTCAAAAATAAAATGGATAAATAAATAAATAAAATTTAAAAATAAAAAGGTTTAAGCAATAAGAAAAACATGTAACAGCATAGTTATAATTTTCATGTTTGTATCATATTTGTTTAAACATTCAGTTATCTTGGGGGGCCTGGGTGGCTCAGTCGGTTGACTGGTCCAACTCTTGATTTCAACTGGGGTCATGATCTCAGGGTCATGGGGTCAAGCCCTGGGTCAGGCTCTGTGCTCAGTTTGGAGTCTGCTTGAGATTCTCTCTCCCCCTCTCCCTCTGCCTCTCCCCCGTTCTCATGTGCTCTCTCTCTCTAAGTAAATAAATAAGGTCTTTAAAGAAACATTCAATTATCTTTTAAAGAGATTTAAATCATAAAAATAATTCTTGGGGCGCCTGGGTGGCTCAGTCGTTAAGCGTCTGCCTTCGGCTCGGGTCATGATCCCGGGGTCCTGGGATCGAGCCCCACATCGGGCTCCCTGCTCCGCGGGAAGCCTGCTTCTCCCTCTCCCACTCCCCCTGCTTGTGTTCCCTCTCTGGCAGTCTTTCTCTCTGTCAAATAAATAAAATCTTTAAAAAATAATAAAAATAAAAAATAATTCTTACACTTAATCAATGTAGTTATAATTTCTGATGTTCTGCCTTCCACTGTATAGATCCATCTTTCCATAATCACACCTGATATATTTCCTATTTGAAGGATGCTCTTAATATTTCTTGCAGTGGTATCTATGCTAATGAATTCTTTCTGCTTTTGTATATTTGAGGTGTCTGCATCTTCTTTGATTTTAAAAGATATATTTGCTTGTTATATGATTTCAGATTGACTTTTTCTCCCCTTGGTACCTTATAGATGTTATTCCACTATCTTCTTGCTTGCCTTGTTTCTCACAGGAACCTGTTCGATCCTTCTTTTTGTCCCATGGTATGTAATCTGTCTTTTATGTCTGGATGCTTTAATATTTTTCTCTTAAGCACTACTTTTTAGCCACTCAATTATGGAGTACTATGCATTTCTCTGAAATACTGCATTCACATCATCTTACAACTTCAATAAATTGGAGTTTAATTCATGATGCTTGTGACTGGGGTTGACTGAACTCCTTGAAGTTTGGGATTATGAATTTATATCAAAAACAGAAAATGATTTGTGATTATTTCTTCAAGTATTGTTCCTGTGATCCTCTTTATCAGGAATTTCAATTGCATGTATATTAAGGTGCTTAAAGTTTTTCCACAGCTCACAGAAGTTCTGTTAATTTTTTTTAATCTTTTCTCTGTTTTATTTTGTAGAGTTTTTATTGCCATATCTTTAAGTTCACTAACCGTATCTTCCTGCAGAGCCTAATCTACTGTTAATTCCACTCAATGAACTGGTCATCTCATTGTAGTTCTCACATCTGGATGTTTGGTGTGGGTGTTTTATATGTCTTTAATATCTCTAGCTTTGTGAACATATGAAATACAGCTGTAATAATTACTTGATGTTACTGTTCATATTTTACCTGCTCTGCCATTGAAGGGTCCATTTTTATTGATCAATTTTTCTTTTCCTCTACCTTACTTGTTATGTTTTCCAACTGCTTCCTGTGCCTGAAAGTTTTAGTTTGGATGCCAGACGTTGTCAAATTTTCCTTGTTGGGTATTGCCTACTTTTGTATTCTATAGGTATTTTTTGAGGTTACTTTTAAGATGTGTGATATATGTGATCAAATGGACGCAGAATATTAACCAAGTTAGATCATATTCTGGACCTATAAACAAATCTCTGTAAACTGAAAAAAAAAAATGAACTCATACATGTTACCTGACCACAGTGGTATTAAGTTCTAATCAAAATTGAAACATATCTAGGAAATCCACCAATATTGGGAACTAAATAACACACTTTTAAATTACCAGTGGTTCAAAGAAGAAATGAGAAGAGAAATCAGAAAATACTTTGAACAAAATGAAAGTACAATTAGTAGGTGTGTGGGATGAGGCAAAGCATTACTTAGGAGAAATGTATAGCTTTAAATGACTATGTTGGGAAAGAATGAAGGTCTTAAATCAGTGAACCCTACTTCCACATTAAGAAACTGGAATAAGTAGGACACATCAGGGGCGCCTGGGTGGCTCAGTCAGTTAAGTGTCTGCCTTTGACTCAGGTCATGATCCTCGGGTCCTGGAATCAAGCCCCATGTTGGGCTTCCTGCTCAGTGGGGAATCTGCTTCTCCCTCTCTCCCTGCCCCTCCCACCCTGCTTGTGCACTCACTCTCTCAAATAAATAAACAACATATTAAAAAAAAAAGAATACATCAAACGCAAACTTAAAAAAAAAAGAAAGGAAACAATATAAGGGAATTAAAAGGGAATAGAGTAGCCAAAGTAATAATAGAAAATTTGGAATAAAGAATATACAGAAACGATTACATTCCCTAATAACTAGAGAAATACTATTCCAAATGATTAAAAAATAACATGTAATGCCCTGGAGTTTTCAAATAGAAAAGAATGGCACTCTCAGCATCTCCTCTTTGCCCCCCCACTGTGACTTTTTACCTTAGAACTTCGCTGTGATTTTCCAGATTCAGCCCATTACACTGTTCCCTTTCTGACCCATCATCTCCCAATGGCTTCTTTGTTGGGTTTTTTCAACTTTCCTTTGTTTATGCTACTGTTCCCGCAGGTATACATCCCATTTCCCCCTTCCTTCTCCAGACTGTCTCCAGGGCAACAACTGAGCTGAATGATCACCTCTTCGATAGGATTATTCCCACACTATATCAGATTCCCAGCATCTCCCGGAGATTCTGATTCACCCCAGACTTCATCCAGTGTCAAATATCTGTGCCTGGATGTGACCAAAACCTCACAGGTACATCGTCATATGCATGCTTTATTGATTAAAACCCCACCCTATTTTCCTGGAATAGACACATGCTCAGTTTAACAACTCAAATAACCCTTAGTTCTAGTCTATTAGGAATGAAGGTATCAGGTATTTGAGTACATGATCAAAAGTTCATCTACTCATTGTTATGGCTAAGAACTACCTAGAATTGCATATTCTTCATTGAAAAGTATCTATTGATGGGTTTATGTATATAAGTATGTAAATATATAATACACATGTGAGTCCCTCTATATGCATGTGTATAGAGTGTATATATACATATAAAACAAAAATACGTAATTATATATTACATATATTTATATATGGTCATAATTAATATATCGTAGTAACACATGTAATTATGTGTAAGTATTTTAAATATTAATTTTATATAGTAATATAATCGAGAAATATTTTATATATAATTATAGAATATAATACATAAGTATTAATTTATATATAATTATATAATATGTGAATATGATTTACATATAATAATATAGTATATGAATATTAATTTCTATATAATTATATAATGTGTATATATGTAAAACAAACAAACAAACAAAATCCCAGGATTGAATGCCAATAACGGCACAGCTTGATTTGTAACATCTGCAATTAAAAAAAATTTTTTAGGGGCGCCCGGGTGGCTCAGTCGTTAAGCGTCTGCCTTCGGCCCAGGTCACGATCCCAGGGTCCTGGGATCGAGCCCCACATCAGGCTCCCTGCTCTGCGGGAAGCCTGCTTCTCCCTCTCCCGCTCCCCCCGCTTGTGTTCCCTCTCTCGCTATCTCTCTGTCTGTCAAATAAATAAAATCTTTAAAAAAAAAAATTTTTTTTATCCAGGAAATAAATTCTACATCATTGAAGTAAGAATGAGAACTGAATAAACATAAAACATGACTCCAGGGATATAAAATTATCTCTGCCAGGTTAGTTCACAGAATACCTACCTAATTAGAGAGGAGGTGGTTTAAAATTCAAAACAGCATATGCATGAATGCGGGAGGGGGGACTCTTGTGTTCTATCTCCTGATCTAACTGTACCCTGCACTTCAGAGTCTTATTTGTCCCACATCTTTCTGTGACCTTTTGGTTTCAGTTGTACGGGAACATCCCATTTACACCTAGTTATTTCATGAGTGGCTTGTGATGTTTGTTAGCCCACGTCATTATGCATGCCAGATGTCACCTTCGAGACATTTCAACAGTCAGCCGACGTTAATAGTTATCAACGTGGTATCATTTAGCTTATGATGCCCTAAAAACGCCTTCATGCATAAAATTGGAAAAGCCAAAGACTTTCCTTGAAAGCATACTTCCTTTCAAAGCCTTGAATGGATGTGCGCCATAGAAACTCAGAGAGCATCCTCAGTTGTGCTTCTAATTGTTTTCACCTGAATCAGGAAGGGCAGGAAAGACAGTCTTCTTCCCCCCACTTTTTCACGTCCCTGTTGAAGCTTCCTGATCCTTGTGGGGAGTGCGGGAGCATCCCCTACAGAAAGGTTCTGGCTCAGTTTAATTTAACTTTGGCTCGGTATCTCTTTCATCTGCTAATTTGTATTCAGTCGTCGCGTTAGCTGTAATTGTGCCCAGAGAATTGCAAGGAAGTTGTCCTACTGCACCAGTCTGTGAATACATCAATATTCGGAGCTCCCGAAAGGATTCTGCAATTCTGTCAAAGGATTTGAAAGCAGAAGCTGAAATGGATACGGGATTTCTTCCTATTTACCGTGGGTTGCTGATACACGGTTCTCAAAAAATGTGTCTCTCTCTTTAGAATTGTAAAAATTAAACCCCGTGAATGCAGCTAATTCGAAACAGAAAAGGAAATTCAGGGAGGAGCACCCCTCCCCTTTCATTTCATTGCCAACTTGGAATGCAGTCTTTCCACAAAGCAAGAAGAATCAGAGAGAGACATGCTTTGTATGTGCTGAGTGTGTGTGTGTGTGAGTGTGTGTGTGTGTGTGTGTGTGTGTGATCTTTCCCCTACAAACATGATTTCTTTTTACATATAATATTATGCTAAAGAGCAAGTCAGCAAGTGTACTAGTTTGCTTGGGGTGCTGTAGTAAAATATCACAGACAGTGCACCTTAAACAACACACATTCCCTCCTGCTCCTGGAGGCTGGGACTCTGAGGTCCAGGCGGGGCTGGAGGCTGGGAGTCCAATATCCAGGTGGGACTGAGGCTGGAGTCTGAGATCCAGGCAGGGCTGGAGGCTGGGAATCTGAGATCCAGATGGGCTGGAGGCTGGGAGTCTGAGATCCAGATGGGCTGGAGGCTGGGAGT